>NW_019385109.1:31759-43037 GCF_000671375.1 Centruroides sculpturatus | reverse complement strand
GGATAAATTTCTTAATCACCGGAATGTGAAAATTAGAGGCGATAGAGGCGTAATGCATTTAGGGATAAGTATAGAGTAAACTAAATAAGAATTTTTGTTTCTCAAAGAAATCTAGTCTTTCTATTTAATTTTTTTTTACCCTGGCTCTCATTCTATCTAAATAAATTAACTATAGATTTGGAATTTTCAGCCTGCATGAGTCAGAAATGATTGGAAAATTATTTTTCCGAGTACTGGTCAATAGTACAAATAAGTAAAAACAGATTATCTGATTCCGTTGTATTTAAAATTGTTTTATTAATATACATTTAAAAAAAAATTAAGAACAATAATTTTAAATTAACAACAATATTTAATTGAAGTATAATTTTTTTATTTAAAAAAACATTTTTATTACTAGGCAAACAGAAATTTCATGCTAAATATTATAGTGTTTGAGTATAAGTATATCTTACTAATATTTTCAGCACCTAATCATAAACAACATGTTAAAATAATGAATTCGCATGAAACATTTTACAGATTTATTTATATGCGACGTGGAAATGACGCCTTTTTTATGCAACATAAGTTCGACTTTTGAAATGATTTTTCTATAAAAAACTGACCCGTATTTTGAGGTAACACACCTGAAGAACATACGAAAACTTTGCGATCAGTGCGTTTTTCGAATAAAATGCAAGATAAACCGCCAGCGTCGATTGTTTTGAATAAAATAAGCAAAACCGATTAAAATTGAAAATATTTAGAAAAAATTATTGCTCCTGTGTTTCTGATGACAATAGGTATATTTTCGACTGGAACGTCACACTTGTTTGCATTTTCGGAGCATCTCATTTCCGTTTCTCTACCGTGTAGATAGGTAAGTGGAGTGTTGAAATTAAAAAATCGCGAAATATTTCCAGATCGTAGGCAATAATATTGTGGAATATATTTTTCCAGCTATAAACGTGACAACGAATAAACAAATAAATAATTAATTAATCAATGAACTGATTACTTACCACGCTGTCACTTATATTCGTAATTGTTATTAAAATTGTTAATCGCTATGTGTTCGAATTATGTAATAAAAGTAATTTTCTATTACATCCACATTAGCATTTTTTTATTATCTGACATTATTTTGAAGAGCGTACTAGTTAAAAAGATTTCCAAAGAACTAGAGTAGACCGGCCGCCAATAGCGACTCAAACGCAGCAACAACAAAAAATATTCAAACAGGGATGCATATCAAATAACTTTTGCTCTGTAGAATGATGAATAATGTGAAACGGACTGTCACTGTGCTGTTTCGAAGATGAGATTCCTTGATGATAAGAAGAGAAGTTGACCAATGCTGAAACACACCGATGATGCTTTTGACAAATGTATATTAGAGTTGACGAAATGATATGCACATATCAATAACCTTGGTTAGTGGTGTATACGATTTTGGTTTGTTGTGTTTGTGTGTGTGTGTGTATATATATATATGGTTTTATTCCCGTGTGCATCTGAACATTGCCAACTAAGTCTAACTTATACAGACACATTCGAATCCACATATGTCTGTTGAAGTTCGAGTTAGTTGTAAATGTTATCTCATACTAATGACAATTGTAGTGCTTCATTCCTGTGTGGATCCGAACCTGTTTATTTAAACCTGGCTTGTGTGTAAATGTCACTCTACACTCTTGAGAAATAAAACGCTTTTCTGTTGTATGGATTTCTTCAGTTTTCGAAGTTTGCTTAGTTTTAAAATTGACTTTAATGTGCTTACTAAGAAATTTGTTTCGTTCGACTTTGCTGCAAGTAAAAATAATCGTTTTTTAATTGTTTTTGTACAAATGGACAAAATGTTAATTTAATTATTGTTTTTATTTGAGAAACAATAGTATTTTAAATTAATTTAAAACATATGTTCTGAAGCTCAGACTAGCAGTGTCTTCAATTTGTACATCATACTTTTCATATAAAATTACATCGTCTATGCTGGTATATACTTAAATTTCGAGAAGCTTACACTTCTCAGTAGACAAAAGGGATAACATCAACGTGCGAATTGCAGTATGTATGGAATTTCTAATACGCTATCAACTGGTAAATGTGCGAAACTGCAACTCGTGACAACAGTTGCAGTGTAAACGAAATTCTTACGACTCGCCTCGTTTGTTTTGTTTGCTGTGTTTACTCTCGCACCCTATCTGTTCAGTTTAATTCGCGCTTCACTTTCGATGTTTTTTCGTGAATGAACGTTTCGGCCGTCGCGAATTCATAGAGTTCTTAATTACTTGCAAAAGACTCCATTCGTTTCAAATAGTTTGTTCACGTGCAGCCGCAGAAAAAAAAAGTGAACGTGCACAATCGCAAATCCTCGAGCTTTCCGAAATCTCGTGGCATTACTAACAGCTGAATTTTACGCGAAGCGGAAAGAGATTGTTGTTTATTCTTACGTGTGCTCCCATGTAGTCTAGTGGTGAGGATACCTGGCTCTCACCCAGGTGGCCCGGGTTCGATTCCCGGCGTGGGAACTCGCTACTGTTCGTTTTTTTATATCGCCCATCGATGCATCTTGGCGCTGCCGATTATTATTTTGTACTCCCACTCAAACATTCAAATCCACCAGTAAAAATTTTCAGGAGACTTGAAGTTTCGAACGTAGATCGGTAGGATTGCTTCGAAAAAGAAAAGAAACGGACCTCGTAAAGTAGACGACTTAAAAGCGCAGAAAAATTTCCCACGCCGGGAATCGAACCCGGGCCTCGTGGGTGAAAGCCAGGTATCCTAGCCACTAGACCACGTGGGAAATCGTTCGTCCCACCTCCGTCAACTCCTTTATAATTACACGTTACGATTCGTTAGGTTAACATCTCGGCTCGTTCCAATCTAACTCCTGCTTTTTTCATTTATCTCTACACTTTNATGGGCGGCCCAAAAGTCAGTTAACCGAAATAGTGTTTTATAAATGGTTAGAATCGGATTAGAACCGTCGATTTTAATAACGTACTCGTAAAATATATGTCGGTAAACTGTATTTTGGATTAAGTCATACGTATTTATCATTTTGTTTTTATTTCTAACCAATATGAACTGTTGATCTCATTTGCGATGGATTTTATTCGCAATGTCATAAATTACTCATAAATTAGTAAAATCAAGGTAGTCTGTACCTACTTAAAATTAGAGTCCGGAATAAAACTATAAAGTAAAAGACATTTTTACGGATATTTTCGATTATACGAGTTGATTAGCCTTTGCGGAAATGAGGCTTTTCAACTGATTGTTTGTAAGGAAGCTTCACATCAACACATTTATATCAGTGTTTAATCTTTTCTTATATAACATTAAAAAATGTACGGGATAAGACAAATATGCCCTTATATCCGAACTAAATTATGTATACTATAATCAAATAAATATGTAAAAAAGATGCTTTAATAACCGTATTTAATCTCATTATATAAGAGGTAGTTCAAAAGTCAGTTAATGGAGATATATTTTAAGATTATTTTAAAAACAATAAGACCGATTTGGAACATCTGCATATCGTTACTCGTTAAAATAATCTCAAAAAATACTGCAAAATATTGCCGCATCTTAAAGCCTGCATGCAATGGTTATAAAATTTTGCACGTAGTGATAAAAACAAATTGTTACGTCTCAACACGAGGATACATTAGTAAGGGACAGCCCTTACTAATGTATCCTCGTGTTGAGACGTAATCACAAATCATTAAGTGGCAAACTTGTCGTGTAATTAATACTAATTAATCAATGTCAGTTATGGATTTACAACTTTCAAATACGCAACATTTGTGATGAAACTGTACTTTAATGATGTTCCATGTGCAAAAGTTACAATCGCACAGAAGCTTTAAGGTACATTATGTCGAATAGTGTGTATTTCGGTTAACGAACTTTTAGACCTTCTTGTATAATTATTGAGAAAATAGAAATTATATTTTATTAGATTGTATAAAACGTTAATAAATTATTATTAATGTTTTAAACAAATTATTATTAATTATAATAGACTAAAAATATTTAAAAAGTAAAACAAATAATAAATTTATTTATCAGATAATAAATGTACTGTACCGTACGAACAACGTGTAATATAAATATCATATATAGAAATTAATTTAGAAATTTATTTTATAACAAAATTATTCCTATTAAAGTAATAATTCATAAATAATCTGTAACGTTGTTTATCGTATATTTTTAAAATTCTAGTTTTATTTATTTTAGTTAAATTAAAATAGTTTTTAATTTTTTGTTCTTCGCGAATTTCAACAATTTCCTTTTTAAGCGTGAAAAGGAAACAGTGTTTATAACTGTTTCCTTTTCACGCTTACTGAATAGAATATTAATAACCGAGAATTATTATTAATTTATTTAAAAAATTATTTCTTTCTTTGCAAGAAGTGAAAAATGAAGGTTTGCATTTTGCTTGTTTTAGGAGTGATCGCATACAATTTAGGTGTCAGCAATAGCTTTAAAATGATCAGATATTTGGATGACGATTGTAGTGAGTATTAGAGATTTTCTATTTAATCATCAAATTTTAAATGTAAGATAGAGTGGGAAGATACGCAGCACGGGACGAAATGGAACACTGTCAGTAAACATCTTCAGAAAAATTAAAATATGATAAGTTCTAGAAACTCAACAGGTGAAAGCATTACGCAGACAATTCTTTTTCATTTAGTTAAAAACTGTTTTAGCCATTTTTCTTCTAGGACTCGTAACAATTGCTTTTTTGGTGTGTTTGAGACTATGGTTTCTATTGCGATGGCAACGTTTTTAATTTGGCCATTTTTATAACGCTTTTCAATTATCGCAATGGCTTCGTTATGGCATATAATTTTTCTACCTTCGAACCTTCCTTTACTGAAGTTTCTTAGAGATCCTCTTTGTGATTATAACGAAGTAGGCATTTTCATTAAAACGTAAGTTTTCTGCAAACTGAAAGAGTTATAAAAAGCTTCACAGAACATATGAAATTCTCGCAAATCCCGGATTATTAAAATTTTAAGTAATAAAGGCTACGCAAAAAAGTCTTTTTAAATATATTTTATTCCAGTCAGAGATTGAGGGAAGGCGACTTATAACATGTCGTCTGCTGTCAGTCCTGAAGATAAAATACTGAAATTTTCATTAAAAAACGACGATACACCATTAAAAACAATTGACACAATTAAACATGTATTTAGACGCATACCTTGTATAGAATCAGGCGCCACTAAACAGCATTAAACAAAACTAAATGTCTCGACAGTGGGAAACGAGTCTAATATTCTTACTTATAAATTTGATGCTGAAGTCCTTATACAAAAATCGGATGATTAAAGGGAATTTTCATAACTTCACTGAATAATTATAATTTTAATAACAAATTTTTACTTAATTTTTGATGCTTTTAGTTGTTCCATATAGTCCCTACCATTATTTGTACAATGTTCTATTCTATCCCACACAATCAGCCATAATGGAACACGTAGCCAATATTTTTTATATGCGATAATTATTTTAAGAATAAGTTTATTGTTTGGATATTTTATAAATTAGTATATGCACAAAAATGTTGTTTTAAGTTAGATAAGTTTATATTGCAGTTAATATTTTTACCAGCAGAAAACCCTTAAATTGTAAATTATAGGAGAATACTCTACTCTAAATTATGTTCGTTTTGGAGAGAATAAAACATTCTCACAGCTTGCATATAGAAAAGTAAAGTACACTAAACTTCTATTTTTCAGGACTTCCCGAACGGATTAGAAGAATTACTTGGAATTGTATAGAGGATAATTTGCCATCCGACGAAAGAAATACAGTAAGCATATTTTTAGTGTAACTAAATAAAATTTTAAGTTATAGCTTACAAATATTAATATTCAAATATAATTTGTCAGTATAAAGGTATGGCCCAATGTTTTAATGAAGATAGTTTTGTTGACGTCATGAATAGAATGTGTGGAAAAACAGTATATGAGGTAAATATAATTAGACAAATAAATTGATATATCAGCGTTTGCCATCCGACGAAAGAAATACAGTAAGCATATTTTTAGTGTAACTAAATAAAATGTTAAGTCATAGTTTACAAATATTAATATTCAAATATAATTTGTCAGTATAAAGCTATTGCCCAATGTTTTAATGAAGATAGTTTTACTGACGTCATAGATAGAATGTGTGGAAAAACAGTATATGAGGTAAATATAATTAGACAAATAAATTGATATATCAGCGTTTAGAATTATCAAAAATTTAATAAATATAATTTCCATTTTGTAGATTACAGCAATGGCAGCACCGTATAAGTCCTGTTTGAATAATTTGAACGTAGCTGACTTGGGTAAACCCGTAAGTTGAAAATAAAAACAATTACAAAATTTTATTTTAATTTTATTTACTTCATTGCATTTTTTATAGTTTCAGTATGTAGATTTAGCTATGGTAGTTCAATGTGTCAGTGAAAAACTTTAATAGAAAAAGCATTGACGTAGTCATCTATGATTATTCGTCGCTTATTATTTTACCCAATGTTGAGCCATGAATTTTTTAAAATTGAATATGTGTAATTAATTCTTCCAAANCTATGGTTTCTATTGCGATGGCAACGTTTTTAATTTGGCCATTTTTATAACGCTTTTCAATTATCGCAATGGCTTCGTTATGGCATATAATTTTTCTACCTTCGAACCTTCCTTTACTGAAGTTTCTTAGAGATCCTCTTTGTGATTATAACGAAGTAGGCATTTTCATTAAAACGTAAGTTTTCTGCAAACTGAAAGAGTTATAAAAAGCTTCACAGAACATATGAAATTCTCGCAAATCCCGGATTATTAAAATTTTAAGTAATAAAGGCTACGCAAAAAAGTCTTTTTAAATATATTTTATTCCAGTCAGAGATTGAGGGAAGGCGACTTATAACATGTCGTCTGCTGTCAGTCCTGAAGATAAAATACTGAAATTTTCATTAAAAAACGACGATACACCATTAAAAACAATTGACACAATTAAACATGTATTTAGACGCATACCTTGTATAGAATCAGGCGCCACTAAACAGCATTAAACAAAACTAAATGTCTCGACAGTGGGAAACGAGTCTAATATTCTTACTTATAAATTTGATGCTGAAGTCCTTATACAAAAATCGGATGATTAAAGGGAATTTTCATAACTTCACTGAATAATTATAATTTTAATAACAAATTTTTACTTAATTTTTGATGCTTTTAGTTGTTCCATATAGTCCCTACCATTATTTGTACAATGTTCTATTCTATCCCACACAATCAGCCATAATGGAACACGTAGCCAATATTTTTTATATGCGATAATTGTTTTAAGAATAAGTTTATTGTTTGGATATTTTATAAATTAGTATATGCACAAAAATGTTGTTTTAAGTTAGATAAGTTTATATTGCAGTTAATATTTTTATCAGCAGAAAACCCTTAAATTGTAAATTATAGGAGAATACTCTACTCTAAATTATGCTCGTTTTGGAGAGAATAAAACATTCTCACAGCTTGCATATAGAAAAGTACGCTAAACTTCTATTTTTCAGGTCGTTCCAAACGGATTAGAAGAATTATTTGGAATTGTATAGAGGATAATTCGCCCTCCGACAAAAGAAATACAGTAAGCATATTTTTAGTGTAACTAAATAAAATGTTAAGTCATAGTTTACAAATATTAATATTCAAATATAATTTGTCAGTATAAAGCTATTGCCCAATGTTTTAATGAAGATAGTTTTAATGACGTCATAGATAGAATGTGTGGAAAAACAGTATATGAGGTAAATATAATTAGACAAATAAATTGATATATCAGCGTTTAGAATTATCAAAAATTTAATAAATATAATTTCCATTTTGTAGATTACAGTAATAATTGAGAGTTGACTAATGTCAAATTACTGAATGTGTAGAACTAACAAATGTATGGATTACCAAGATTGTACTGCATTGCTTTAGTTAAACTAAAATTTATTTTAGAATGTTTCATCACTTATCAGTATTAATAAAATTGAAAATGTTTTAAACTAAAACTTAATTTTTAAATGAACTTTTTTTTGTATATTTGTGATTTCTTATAGGATTTTCATAGAGGTAAGTTTCTTCTTTCTTTTTATGCTTAATAGCAAATAACTCTACCATGTTTATAATAAACAGCTTTATTATATGAAATATGGAAGATTTTATTACACTAGTTATTTTATTAATTTTTTAAAAAGCTNCCAATGTGGCTACTTTTTTAGTTTAACGTAAAAAAATATCATTTGGCGCTTTGGCTACTTTTGGGGCTACATATCATTTATAAATATATTAGTCGAATAAAAATGCACTTTAAAATGGTGTTTCGTCGCTTTTTATTAATCAGAGACTCAAATAAAGCAAATATTTAGATTTTATCAAATAAATGAATTTATCTATTTCTAAGTAAAAATTGAAAGTGACTGTAGAAGTAATTTTTTAAAATATCCTATTTTGTGATAAAGTTTTAATACTTATTATTATAATCTAGACATGTTAATCCTTAAATATACTTGTATATTGAACCACAAGTATATATTATATATACTTGTGGCCCAAAACTCCATGACTTCTTCCAATGCGGCCCAGAGAAACAAAAAGGTTGGACACCCCTGTTGTAAAGTATATTTTTTAAATCATTATAATTATACTATGCATACGTTTTAAATAGTTAAATGAAATTAAATGTAGTTATGTCGGAATGTATTGCTCAAAAGCTAAATAAAATAATTAATCTTTTGCAATATATTAAAAGTATCTTAAATCGAAATTAAATATCCCAAATACTCTATATTTTTAATCTTTTTAGTACATAAAAATTGAAGTAGTTGGATAGAAAAAGTTTCACTAATAATTCTAAAATGAATAATTAAAAAGGTTTAGAAAAAATATAAACGTACAAAGATTAAATGTGAAAGATACTTTGTTCATTTAAAATATTCTCGTTTTTAAATTGATCACAATATATTGAAGTTAAAATACAATAACTGTAATATTAGTTTACACAATTTAATCATGCTGTCTTAAAATTAACCTGCAATAAACAGCGTCGTTCATTCAAAACCGATAGAATTAATGTAAAACTAATATTATACGGTTATACGGTTATTAGTGCAAAATTAGTATTATACGGCAACGAAATATACCGTATAATACACACAAGATTGACTCTAGTTCCCATGTTTGGATCACAAATGTAAAACATAAAAAATTTTTTATTGATCTACGATTTAAATAAGGATAATTAATAATTAATCGTGGCAACAACAACAACGAGAAGATTACTTTATCAAAATGAAAAAATGAAAGGATTTTTAGCACCACGTGAGGCAATTATTTCTGAAACTGAAATCCATATCAAAAGAAACTTGACAGTTGTACTGAATAATTAAAAATTTTGTGCTCCATCAAGTCTGCTGATTTTATCTAGGAAACAAAGCAGCAACAGATGAATCACTATTGTAACTAACAATTTTATGCAACTTGGACAGCCTACTGTGGTGTGTCTACTAAAATAATCACAAACACTACTTATTTTCATTTCTTTTACAAAAAAGAAAAAAACATATCTATATATACAAAAATGAATGTCTGTCTGTCTGTCTGTTCGTCTCTCCTTCATGCATTACCACATCGTTTATCCGATTGCCATGAAACTTTGGGAAGTTGTTTAATATACTCTCGCGAAGGTTTTTGGCATAGTACATTTATCCTACAATAGATGGCGCGTGTTTATACTAGCATTTTACTGTGTGCGCGATCGATTTCAAATTTTGAAGACCATTTCCCCCTTCAAAATATATCTCTATATATGCATTTGTGAACTGTTATTTACGATATTTGTAATCATTTTTGTTTAATCACTTTATTACAACTATTTTTGCTAATTATGTATTCGCTCGAACTTTGTTAAAACCTTAACTGTGCCCCGAACGACATCCGAAGTTGTAGGAGGAAATTCGCCTATTTTACCGATCTAGGTAACTCCCCTTTTCCAAATTTTAATATCAACTCAAATTAATTTAAAAAGATAAATTACAATAAAACAGTTTATTCTCCAAATATCAGAAATTTCACAACATGCCAAAGAAGAGAGGAAGGAGCAATTAAATAGTTAAAATTATAAAGGATTAAAAAAAATATATATAAATGGGGAATATCGCACTTCTGACAATCGCTGCAACTGTGTGGGCTAAATTTCAAGAATCCGTGCTTCTCGCATGGACAACTGTATGTGGCCGGCTCACGCGTCGGAAAACCTTCTGATTTATTCGTGTACGCACCGGAAGGAAAAACAAAAAATATCGTGTATCCACAAACATTCCAATAAATAAACAGAATTGAAACGACACTTTGAAATGTTTTCCCCATGAAAATGAATAATAATAATAATAAGTTTCAATAAAAATGAGAAATGTAAATTGAATTTTATCGTAACGAGTTTGCTTGAATTTCGTTTCTTCTGAGATCGCAGCAATGGGCGACGGGTAAGAAAGTATTACTATAATTTATTTTAAAAATTTGTCTTGAGCTTTTTATATAATTGCAACTAGGAAATGTTTTTTGCTGTTGTTTTCGGAGAGAAATTAAAGAGTACTGAATCTGACTACTTTGAACAAAATATTTTCTCAATAATTTGAAGATATTTAACAATAATTTTAAGTTACTTAACAATAATTTGTTAAAATTTTAAATAGTAATTTTTAATGATTGACAAAATCTCATGTGCCATTATCAGACAAGTAATTGTGAATTTTATTTATAAAACATGTTTCTCTATAAATTATATAAATTAATTGTCTTATAATGGCAATGACTACTTTTCTGCGTAAAATGATTGATAATAAATTACATTCAAAAAATAAATCAGCAAAGTGTTGCTCAAATTTCTTTGAAATATTTAAAATGTTGGTGGGTCTATCTATTATCATATTGTATGAAAACTCTTTTTTATATTTTTAACGGTTATAAATTAGCCAAAAGGTTAATTTTGAGGGTACAGATGAATTTTATAAAAATTTGTAAATAACGAGTAAAATCCGTCATTAAGTCCGAGCTTATTGGAGATACACACGATTCCCATTATCTCTCCATCCCCTCCACCTCAACCCATCAAAATTTAACAGCATCACTCCCCTAACAATGAAACAGCTCTGCAAAATTTCAGAAATGTTAAACGATTAACTCAGGAGTTATTAAGCTTCAAACAGGATGAACAAAATCGTTCTCCACACGCATACACA
>NW_019385109.1:16469-28753 GCF_000671375.1 Centruroides sculpturatus | reverse complement strand
ATACGGAAAAAGAAGAACTCTGCCATATGTCCATTGTAATCCTTTGTGACACCTCAAGAACTCTACTGTGACTAAGTACGTAAGAAAAAATCCTGTATATTGTTAATACCTACATGTTAAGTACACTAATTGTGTTGTTTTTATAGTCTTCAAAGTATAGTAGAGTTTAAATAGGACAATCTGTGTCTGAAGCATGAAGAAGTAAGATTAAATCTTCAACCTAGTATCTGAAATAATCAAGTATATAGAGTATGATTCCCGTTCAAAGGAAAAAATACATCCAGAGAAGGAATTTACTTAGAAAATGGTATGTTATGTCTTACTTGTATATACCAACGAAATATACTTTTATTTTTGTCGTTTTTTAATTCATATGTCGGGTTATAATATGTATATAATTAGTTTTTATATGTTTTAGTTAACTGAGGAGGGGAGGGGCAAAAACAGAGCCCGAAACATGTGTAGAAACGCGTCTCAACAAAAAGCTGAAATAAATGAATGAGTTATGCCATGTGTTGATTACTGTGCTACATTGCAGTTTTTTAAACAGAAACAGCACATTTTCTTTTCGATGACATATCGGTAATATTAAAAATAAACACAGTACTGTATTTAAATCGTGACTAAATTTTCAAGAAACAAACGTTCGTATTGAATTTGGACTACTAGTGACTCGCGCTAACAGACTACCTATTGTTTAAAAGGCCCTCTGATGGCGCAAGAAGACCGATTTTATAAAACATAAAGCAGTTGAAACTGCATTTTTGTGAATAAAAATTTGACAACTATTTATCGTTTTATGACGAGTAAAATTTTTTCGTCCCGTTCGCGGCTTTTAAGTAATGCATAAACCTTCGAGGCGCGAGGCCCTTCGGACCGCGAGGCATAGGCGGTGGCCCGCGTTGCCCATACGCCGCCCTTGGTCATAGAAATGATGTAATTTGAATATAAATTATTTATAAATACGTATGTCAAATTATATTTTTATTACGACGCAAAATATATTTAAGAGTTTACGACCACTGTGCTGGGTGAGACGTTGTTAAAATAAAAAAAGATATGCATTCCATCACGTACATAAACAGTATTGTAATTCACCAAGTGCAAATCAGCAAATTCGTAAAATTTTTGTTTATTTTGAACAATGTGGATAATCGAAAATCCGGATGATAGAGGTCTGAATAATCGAAGTTCTACTGTATTTACGTAATGCTGCTTATGAATAACTTGTAGCTAGAAATAGTTATTATTTAACAAAACAATAGTTATTGTTGTTGTTATATATATCTTCGATAACAATATATGCATGTTCTTTTATAATTTTGAGGCTATTCAAGAATATAAATATATTCTTATAATAGCAGATAGGTCCGGCGTTGCTCGGGCAAAAAGTAACGATAGCGAAGATTAAGATTATTAAGTTATAGTCAATCTTACTCGTTTTCAACGAATGCAAGAATTAAGTCCTCCTGTTTCCAGACTAATTAGAAAATTTTTAGATGGGTTAAAAAATGTTCGATTTCTCGCAGAAACAAAAAAAAAAAACTGCATCTGCGTCGGTAAAACTTGCACGTCCCTTTCTCTTAACACTTCCACTGTTAACACTTCCATTGCTGACACTTCCATTCTTAACACTTCCATTGTTGATACTTTCATTGTTGATACTTCCATTGTCGAAACCTTAATTCTGTCCCTCTCTCCCTAGGGGAGAATTTCGTAAAATTCCTTTTTAGTGTGCGTTCTCGTGACGTACCCTAACTGTGTAACAAATTTCAACTTTCAACTTCTAACCGTTTCGGCTCTGCGTTGATTGTTTTTACAGTATTATTATTATCAACCCGTCTCGATTAGATTGTTTAAAACGTTNCGAATTTGCGCAATTTTTTTAAGAGTGAAAAGGAAACGGCGTTTATAACGTTTCCTTTATTATAAAAAAGATAAGTTAATTGCTTTTCCTGTAAGCATTTGCTGGATAGAATATAAATAACCGAGAATCAGTTGATTAAAAAATTATTTCTTCATTTGCAAGAAGTGAAAAATGAAGGTGTGCATTTTGCTTGTTTTAGGAGTGATCGCATGCAATTTAGGTTGCATCAATGGCTTCAGAAAGAAGAGAAGTTTGGATGACTATTGTAGTGAGTATTAGAGATTTCCTATTTAATCCTCAAATTTTAAATATAAGGTAGAATGGGACGATACGCAGCACGGGACGAAATGGAACACTGTCAGCAAACATCTTCAGAAAAAGTAAAATATGATAAGTTTTAGAAACTCAACAGGTGAAATAATTTCGCAGACAATTCTCTTTCATTTATTTAAAAACTGTTTTATTTACTTTTCTTCTAGGACTCGTAACAATTGTTTTTACCCGCAATAGAAACCATAACAATTGTTATGGTTTTTATTGCGATGCAAACGTTTTAAATTTGGCCACTTTTGTAACGTTTCAATTAACGCATTAGCTTCGTTATGACTTATAATTTTCTATCCTTTGAACCTTCCGTTACCGAAGTTTCGTAAAGATCGTGTTTGTTATTATAACGAGGCAGGCATTTTCATTAACACATAAGATTTCTGCAAACTGGGCGTTATGAAAAGAGTCTTAAGAAACGTCACACCATTAAAAACAATTGATACATGCATTTAGACCCATACATTGTATAGAATCAGGCGCCACTAAACGGAATTAAACAAAACTAAATGTCTTGACAGTCGCAAACGAGTCTAATATTCTTACTTATAAATTTGATGCTGAAGTCCTTATACGAAAATCGGATGATTAAAGGGAATTTTCATAACTTCACTGAATAATAATAATTTTAATAAAAAATTTCACTTAATTTTTGATGCTTTTAGTTGTTCCATATAGTCCCTACCATTATTTGTACAATGTTCCATTCTATCCCACACAATCAGCTATAATGGAACACGTAGCCAATATTTTCTATATGCGATAATTGTTTTAAGAATAAGTTTATTGTTTGGATATTTTATAAATTAGTATATGCACAAAAATGTTGTTTTAAGTTAGATAAGTTTATATTGCAGTTAATATTTTTACCAGCAGAAAACCCTTAAATTGTAAATTATAGGAGAATACTCTACTCTAAATTATGTTCGTTTTGGAGAGAATAAAACATTCTCACAGCTTGCATATAGAAAAGTAAAGTACACTAAACTTCTATTTTTCAGGACTTCCCGAACGGATTAGAAGAATTACTTGGAATTGTATAGAGGATAATTTGCCATCCGACGAAAGAAATACAGTAAGCATATTTTTAGTGTAACTAAATAAAATTTTAAGTTATAGCTTACAAATATTAATATTCAAATATAATTTGTCAGTATAAAGGTATGGCCCAATGTTTTAATGAAGATAGTTTTGTTGACGTCATGAATAGAATGTGTGGAAAAACAATAAATGAGGTAAATATAATTAGACAAATAAATTGATATATCAGCGTTTACAATTATCAAAAATATAATAAATATAATATCTATATTGTAGATTATAGAAATGGTATCACCGCATGAGGACTGTTTGAATAATTTGAACGTAGCTGACTTGGGTGAACCCGTAAGTTGAAAATAAAAACAATTACAAAATTTTATTTTAATTTAATTTACTTAATTGCATTTTTTATATTTTCAGACTGTAGATTTAGCTGTGGTAGTTCAATGTGTCAGAGACAAACTTGACTAGAAAAAGCATTAACGTAGTCATCTGTGATTGTTCGTCGCTGATTATTTTACCCAATGTTGAGCCATGAATTTTTTAAAATTGAATATGTGTAATTAATTCTACGAAAATTTGACAATCTCTTTCAAAATCTAAAATTAGCGTGTGTTAATTTAGAAAAATTTAAATAAACAGTTTTGTATTATGAATTAGCCTATTTTTTATTACTGCCTATCTAAAAAAATAATATAAATTAATTACATATGAAATTCTAATAAAATAATTAAGAATGTAAATGTTAAATATTTGCATGAAGAGAATAAATGCTTTATTCTTCACACATTTAATTAATTAATAATATCTTTCTTATAACGATTAAATTATATAATTTAATTCTAAAATTTAATAATTTGGTTTATAGTTCGAGATTGTAGTAAAGTATATATATTTTTAATCATTATAATTATACTATGCATACCTTTTAAATAGTTAAATTAAATTAAATGTAATTATGTCGGAATGTATTGCTCAAAAGCTAAATAAAAAAATTAATCTTTTGCAATATATTAAAAGTATCTTAAATCGAAATTAAATATCCCAAATACTCTATATTTGTAATCTTTTTAATACATGAAAATTGAAGTAGTTGGATAGAAAAAGTTTCACGAAAGTTTCACTAATAATTCTAAAAAAAAATAATTAAAAAGGCTTAGAAAAAATATAAACGTACAAAGATTAAACGTGAAAGATACCTTGTTTATTTAAAATATTTTCGTTTTTAAATTGATCACAATATATTGAAGTTAAAATACAATAACTGTAATATTAGTTTACACAATTTAATCATGCTGTCTTAAAATTAACCTGCAATAAACAGCGTCGTTCATTCAAAACCGATAGAATTAATGTAAAACTAATATTATACGGTTATACGGTTATTACTGCAAAATTAGTATTATACGGCAACGACATATACCGTATAATACACACAAGATTGACTCTAGTTCCCATGTTTGGATCACAAATGTAAAACATAAAAAATTTTTTATTGATCTACGATTTAAATAAGGATAATTAATAATTAATCGTGGCAACAACAACAACGAGAAGATTACTTTATCAAAATGAAAAAATGAAAGGATTTTTAGCACCACGTGAGGCAATTATTTCTGAAACTGAAATCCATATCAAAAGAAACTTGACAGTTGTACTGAATAATTAAAAATTTTGTGCTCCATCAAGTCTGCTGATTTTATCTAGGAAACAAAGCAGCAACAGATGAATCACTATTGTAACTAACAATTTTATGCAACTTGGACAGCCTACTGTGGTNAATTGTTGGGTAGTAATTTTTGCCCTATCTCCATACTTTCCTTCTGTTATGTATAACAACCGAGAAAGTAATCAATTATAGTCTTTGTATATTATTCATCCATTCTTCAGAAAACAAACCAGATAACATAATATATTTTCATTCCTATTGGGATTACAACAATATTAAATATATTTTTCTTAGCAGAACTATCAGAATAATATTTTTCTTTTAACTTCGACTGTAATATATCAATCGTAAAATTGTGGATTTTATTTACTTATTAATTCTATTAAGTAGTAATATGAATAATTTGTTTACATTTAAAAAATATGACAAAAATGCTAGCGTTATGTCAATTAGAGAAGCACATGCTTCACTGCATGCATCTGGCACGATTTTAATGTGAATGTATATGTACAAACTTTACTATTTCACGAATACAATAAATATGTATAAAAAACAACTTAATTCGATCTCTCAACAAATTATATTTTAATATTACACAAATTAGTTTGTAAGCGGAACAGAACATAAAAAATTATGAGAAAAATAGATAATTCTGCTATGTAGCTATTACCGTAAAATACATATTTAGTTACTAAATTTATATACAACACAATCTTATCAAATGGTTAATATTTGAAGAAAAATAGTAGCTGCATATTAATGAGAAATAAAATACGAGTTTCAAATTATTTGTTTGGCTTTTTTAACTCTATTTAATTCCATCATCTATTGATATTTTGACTCCAAGAAATTCATCAAACCTGTAAATCGGTTTTTACTGCAGAGTTTCCTCGTTATGCAAGTATATTCTGCTTTATTACTTATCGGGATAGCTGTGTAATTAAACGTGTAATTTTTCTTGTCTAATCATGCTTTGCAAATAAATACAATTTTATTCAATTAACAGTATCTTTATTATTGTTATCAATTATTATATCTGAAAACCTATCTGCTTACGTATTTATTAATAACAAAAAAAAATTCAAGCGATCGCACAATTTTTAAAGCATCTTGAACTATTTTTCACTTTAATCTTCATTACAATTATTAATCTTGCACTGATATGAATGAATGTAACGCTTGGCCTCAACCTTCTTTGCCATGGCATTGATCTTATAGCATGTAACAGTACTTATGTTTTTCTTTTCTCTCACTCTATCACGTTATATGCATGCATGAATATGGATTTCATAGATAGTTTGTTATTATCGTCGGTAGATTTTCGAATGTATCATCCACATATAAATGAAGTTTTATAAATTATACATAAAAATATTTTTGATGTGTAATTTGTAACATTTAATTCACTTCATTTATAACTGATTTCTAAATTTAAAATATTGTAGATGAAATGACCAGTGGTAAAAGAGGACAAAAAGTACTTATGTCATATTAAATTTTATTAAAAGAAATATTAAAACTGTTTCGTTATTAAATAGTTATAAAATAATCACGCAAGCTTTAGAATTAAAAGCACAAAATTTATATTAAAAATGTAACATTTTAAACACTGCATATCATTACGCTTATTAAATTTTTTTCGTGTGAGTTATAATTATAGTAAGTACCTGCCATTTTATCAAAAGAAATCAATGTTTAAATAATTAAAACTCGCCAATACTTTGGTATGTTCACTACCAAATGTATGTTTTGATAGTTATGTTTTAGAATTCAGAGAAAGTATATTTTTTGCTTAAAATATTAAGAGTAGATATATAATTAGTTGAACAATATAGTACAAATATAGAATAAAATGTTATCAAAGAATTTTAAAAGTTTTGTGTGCATATAATTTATATACGCTGAATGTCTTACACTTTAATATCTTTCTTTACCTTTCTCATGTTTTAATATACATACAGACATATTCACTTACAGAGATTTTTGTTAAAATTGCTTTCAGAGAATGGTTTTATAATCGTTTCTTTCTTTCTTCAATGAAAAATTGCAAATTTGTGCACCATTTTCTTCGAATGCGCCTAAATAAATACTTCCGTTTAACCAAACATCTTATTTTAATCATTTAATATTTAAAAATCGAAAGTGTCTTTTAAAATAATCATTAATCGAAAAACTGGTCCAACTTACCGGTAGATGTTTCATATGACGGCCGCCAGGACTGCGCTATTAGCAGAGTCAACTTAGAAAGTGACCATATAACTAACTCTTTGTTATTGGCATTTTTTGATCATGTGACTTTAAACCGCCAATAAAGCCGCAATCTCACTAACGCCTTCCAAAATAGTGAGATTGCGCTTTTTAATAAGGTTTTGTTCCTTCCAAACAAAAGCTTTGTGAATAAATTTTATTATCTATACATTCGTTGTTTGCAAATTAATTTAAAATAAATAACAGAATACAAATATGTTGACAATGTTTCGAATACTGACAACACACTGTAGGCCTATATTTGTATTGATCAGAAATATTTGAGTATGTTATATACTGATTTTTTGACTGATATTTTTTTAATTAGGTAGGATGTTGTGTAGTTTAACTTAATTTATACTTTAATAATTTATAGACTCTGACTGAATGTGACTGTGAGAACCGAGGGGGTTAGTTATCCCCACTTACCGGCGGCTCTGTCAGAGAATGGCTTTATTGGAGGGCAAAATGAAATGAGTGGGGAAGTTAATGGGTAAGTTGACAGGTTTCCAAATAAATACACAGGTTGAACAAGAATAACACGTTTAATAAACAACTATAAAATTGTACATATCAAAGGCAAAAGTGAAGAGCTACAAAAATTCTCTTCTACGTCGTGACAATGATTCGTCTTTCTTATGTAACATCTAATTTCTATTCTCTAAGTCAGTGTTTTTCAACCTGTGGGTCGCGCCCCCCTTGGGGGTCGCGAAGTCTTACACGGGTGGTCGCGGGTAAAAGAAAAAGACAAGTGTTTGTAGGTTCCTACACTACATTAAAGTGTTCCTACACTACATTAAAAAACTACAATTTCAGCGAGAACTACGGCCCTCCCCAGAAAATGATAGCGGAAAAAGTGTTGAGCTGATCTGCAAAAAGAAATAAAAAGTAGAAACGTAGAAGCTGAAAATTTGATCCTAAAAAGAAAAAAAAAGGTCAACATCTTCCTGTGCCTAATGTTATAATTAAAGGAAGTTTCATACTTTATGTGTGTTAAGTTATTGTCGATTCTTCTGAAATTTTCACTTTAATCAACAATAATTTGTCTCAACAGAGAGAAAATTAAATACATAGTTTTTAAAATCACTGATATAGTTTTAATATGGCCCTAGGGGGGTCGCCAGAATTTTTTAACTTGTAAAGGGGTCGCGTATTCAAGAAGGTTGAAAAACACTGCTCTAAGTTAAATTAAGAGACGAGAGAGAGACTTCTCAGAGAGAGAGTATACAAATAGATATTCAAAAAAATATCTCTAAGTTGCCGATCCGTAATATGGGTCGTTGGTAAAAACACCTGTTCATGTGTTGATGTCTGGATCTAGCTAGTACGGACAACTGACACAGAGAAGTTTGTTTAATTTATTGATATCGGTGTCTAGACGATATGATTTTATAATATAAATTTCTATAGGTTTGACTCATCCATAAATTAACATTCAGCTGACAATAATTTCTGTAGACTGGTCAACAATCCAGATATTGGTTATATCAAACGTCGCGTTTGACTACGAACGAGGCAATTTATTGCTGTAACCACGTGTCACGTACAACCAAAGAGGAGGTAAGAAACATCTCTTATTCCCGTCTTGTTGATATTATCGTCTATAGAATTACCGTTAAACAAATGGAGGAGATTTGTTTTATTGATATTTTGACTTTTTTTTTCGAGGAGAGCGTCTCGGTCATTGACCGCAGAAGTCCCCTTTTTCCCTTTACACTTAATTACGAGGTTTATTAGAGGGGTGATACTGTTCTAAAACAAAAGGGTTTTGAACCTTCACATGACGCTTTGGCTGCACAAATCTCAGAAAAAATAAATTTTAGGTGAAAGTTTTTCTGAAAGATCTGCACATGGTAAACTTTGGGAAACAGAAGTGAAAAAAGAAAACTAGAAAGCAACCGACAGTATTTGTGTGAAGTATTAACAACTAACAGGTAGGCCCGGCGTTGCTCGGGCAAAACTAACGATAACTAAGATTAATATTATTACGTTACGGTCAACCTTACCCGTTTTCACAGAATGCAAGAATTGGGTCCCCTTGTTTCCAGACTGATTAGAGGATTTTTAGATGGTTCTAAAAATATGTTCGATTTCCCGCAAAAACAAAAAAAACTGCATCTGCGTCTTGCACGTCGCTTTCTCTTGACAATTCCATTGTTACTTAAAACTTCCATTGTTAGGGGCCGTCCATAAATTACGTAAGGTATTTTGGGGTGGGTGGGGTCAAGGATTTCTTACGATTTCTTACTCAGGGGTAGGGAGTAATAGATCTCGTCTTACGTAATATTCTTATTTTTATTTTTTGATCTCGTTGAGTGGTGGCGTTTTGAATTTGGCTTCAATTTGGCGGTTTCTATTAAGAACGCTCGTTGTCTCGTGTGACGTGATAGACTAATAAAGCTAGCAGAATTACGCTCTACATATTTTTTGTCATGGGAGAAAGGCCGTGTGGTGGTTTCTCTCTCTCGTTTTTTATTAGAATAGGTGCACCACTCCTATGGGTGTATAACACTAAAAATACATAAACCAAAATACATGATACAAAGTAAACATAAAATCAGTATTCGGCTTTTAGTGAAAACTAAACTGTAAAATTAGAAATTAGAAATAGTCTTTTCTTCCATATATTTTTAACATAACTGTACATAATCGAACAGTGGTTTCTGAAAAAGCTTATCGAGTGGACATGGCCACCTGAAACCAAGTGTTAAAATTTCTAATTTCAGAATAAGTCTATCTTGATCGTAAATTAGACATATGGTCGACGCTGTCTAGGTTTTCTGTAGAGGAAAAGCAAGAAGCAGTTTCTGCCCGGTTATACATCGTCAGGTAGCTTCTAAAATTACCATGTTCAGTAAGTAGTTGAGCAGTAGCAAACGTTAAATCTCTAAGTAGTGATAAGAACCTACGTTCAACACTAAGAAAATAAAGTTTTGTTATTCTACCAATTTTACTGCTCAACTACTTTTACTGATTCCACTTTTGCATAGCGTTGTCATGAATATAATTTTAAGGCTGCTACGTGAGAGAGGGATGCGATTGTAGTCGAAATCAGTGTCCTTTGCAGCCGACTTAGCGTCAAAGTCGGCTTTTTCATTTCCTAGTATGACAGTATCCCTGTATGGCCAGAAACAAATATAAAAGTTATCTTATTTACAAGATTTTTAATATGGTGCTGGATATATGCGATTTTATTGCTATTGCACATTGAGAGACTTCTTTACAACAGATTGAGCAATACAATTTTTGAGAATATTCCGGTAGAGCAGGCTGGTTTTCGACCGAATAGGAGCTGCTCAGACCAGGTACTAGCCTTCACTACTTTTGTGGAGGCTGGATACCAAAGGCAATTAAAAACATCTGCAGTATACATCGATCTCACTGCAGCATATGATACTGTCTGGCGGCATGGCCTAATCTATAAGCTGCTTCGAGTGATACCCTGCTTAAAAATAGTTAAAATAATTGATGAGATGTTAAATAACCGACCCTTTCAAGTTGTCATGGGAAATTCGAGAAGTAGCATACGAAAACTAAATAATGGCCTACCTCAAGGCTCTGTCCTGGCACCACTGCTTTTTAGTCTTTACATAGCTGACTTGCCTCAAACAAAGGCAAGGAAATTTGGATATGCAGACGATTGGGTGATTGCCACGAGACATAAAGACCTTGCAATTACTGAAAAGATCCTGACAGAGGACTTATCAACCTTAGGACAATATTTTCGCCAGTGGAGACTTCAATTGAGTAAAACAAAAACTGAAGCTACATGCTTTCATCTTAATAATAAGCTGGCAAATGAAGAATTAAAGGTTTACTTTGACAACAATTTNATCATTAATCAACGTCAAAATATTTATAATTATAATTGTAAATAGTTAAAAAATAAAGTTCTTAAAATAAATTGTTCATTCGAATTTATTAAATTCTTATATTTTTAAATTTGATCACCTAAAGTCTTTTATAAATAATAGTACTTATTAATTAACTAATTATAATTATATATTTTGGACCTAAGGTTTTTAGGGTTTATAAAAAAATTTTTTTGGTTAAAATCTTTCTATAAAATCATGCCAAAATATTACATAAGATAGGGAAGGGAAGGGAAGGGGGGATCAAAAAAAATATTACGGTTTCTTACACAGGGGTGGTTGGAGGTCTGGAATGGCCGAAATCGCCCTTACGTAATTTATGGACGGCCCTTACTTAACACTTCCATTGTTGATGGAAGTGTTAAGCTTTAATTCTGTCCCTCTCCCCCGTGGGGAGAAATTTCGAAAAATCTCTTTTTAGTGTGCGTTTTCGTGACGTACCCTAACTGTGTACCAAATTTCAACTTTCAACTCCTAACCGTTTGGGCTCTGCGCTTATTATTATTATTCGCCAGTTGGACAGCGCTGTATTATCATATTGTATAAAAACTCTTTTATTATACAATAAATTACATTATACAAATTAGAAAAAAGCTTAATTTTAAGAGTACAGATGACTTTCATAAAAATTTGTACATGCCAATAACGAGTAAAATCGTCATTAATTCCGACACTACTGGAGATAAACACGATTCCTATTACCTTCTCATCCCTCGACCTTTAACCAACAAAATTTAATAGCATCAATCCCCATAATAATCAAACACCTTTAAAATATCAGAAATTTTCAACGATTAACTCAGGAGTTATTAAGCTTCAAACAGGATGAAGAAAATCGTTCTCCACACGCAAACACACACGAACAACCATACATACAGAAATTACCTTCGAACTTTTTGCATTTCTCGATGTTTTAACGTGCCCTAAGTCCAATAGCGTAAAATTTTTAGATAGTAATTTTTGCTCTATCGCCATACTTTCCTTCTGTTATATATAGGGGAGACCGGGGCAAGATCGGCATGTTAAGCTTTACTTAAATTTTGTGTAATAAATACTGCTGTAAACTGAAAAAAAAGCTTTGCATATTGTCTATTGGAATGTTACCTTACTATAGAACTGGTTAAAATCAGTTTGGAAATAAAAATAATTAAAATAATTACAACTTTACAAGAAGAGAGAAATTGACGAAGTTGCCCCGGGTATAGGGGCAAGATCGGCAACTTCTCTCTTTTTGTAAAGTTGTAATTATTTTAATTATTTTTAT
>NW_019385109.1:11101-15276 GCF_000671375.1 Centruroides sculpturatus | reverse complement strand
AAAAAAAACTTTTCGTTTATGTTCGACATAAACATCCGTTCAATTCGAAACTAATCCCACATTCCAACGTTAAAGTTTATAGTTAACATGGGCCCGGGAACAACTCTGACCCATCTGCATACCTTTTACCTCACAACAATTGGTCACATGACCATTCTCCCACGCCGAACTTATAAAAACCCCTTCCTTCCCCTTCTCGGGGGAGTCGTTCATTCGCCGTCACTTGTACAACTGTGTCCTATTTATATACTGTGTCCTTTACGATATTGTGTCCGGAAGGAGAATTATTATCCTAATAATTATTATCCTAAAGAATTATTATCCTAATTTATACCACATCGTTGGATATCACAACCTTTTTCCTTAAAAATTAGTCAAGACATAAAGAGGTATGGACCTTATTTTTGTGAACTCTCTCTCGGTCCTTCGCGATTCAGGGATTCAGATTTTCCCTTTTGAAATTGGTTATTGTAATCTCTATGTAGCTAATAAATCGTTGTTATCCTGTTAAAGTGGTGTCCTCTTTACTCGTATATCGCCGGTCATCTTACCGACGCACTCCTCCCTCCTCCACTCGACCCGAAACATTTAATCCCGTTACTGCGTGAACGGTAAAATTTTAATCCATCCTGACCAGTGAGAAGGGTTTAACGACCTGTTGCCGGATCGGGAGACCTACATCCTCCCCGGCGGTTCACAAAACTATAAAGTATAAGACATTTTTATGGATATTTTCGATTATACAAGTTGATTAGCCTTTGCGGAAATGAGGCCTTTCAACTGATTGTTTGTAAGGAAGCTTCACATCAACATATTTATATCAGTGTTTAATCTTTTCTTATATAACATTGAAAAATGTACGGGATAAGACAAATATGCCCTTATATCCGAACTAAATTATATATACTATAATCAAATAAATATCTCAAAAAGATGCTTTAATAACCGTATTTAATCTCATTATATAAAAGGTAGTTCAAAAGTCAGTTAATGGAGATATATTTTAAGATTATTTTAAAAACAATAAGACCGATTTGGAACATCTGCATATCGTTATTCGTTATAACAATTTCAAAAAATACTGCAAAATATTGCCGTATCCTAAAACCTGCATGCAATAGTAATCAAATTTTGCACGAGCGATCGTAGTGATTAAAAAAAATTGTTACATCTCAACACGAAGATACATTAGTAAGAGACAATTTCATCACAAATCATTAAATGGCAAACTCATCATGCAATTAATGCTAATTGATCAATGTCAGCTATGGATTTACAACTTACAAATATGCAACATTTGTGATGAAACTGTACTTTAATGATGTATCCTTATGCTCTAATATTGTAATGAACGTTTACTTTTTAATACTGTTCCACGTGCAAAAGTTACAAACCTCACAAAAGTTTTAAAGTGTGTATTTCGGTTAACGAACTTTAGGACCTTCTTGTATAATTATTGAAAAAATAGAAATTATATTTTATTAGATTGTTTAAATTGTTAATAAATTATTATTAACGTTAATAAATAAATTATTATTCATTATAATATACTAAAAATATTTAAAAAATGAAACAAATATTAAATTTATTTATCAGACAATAAATGTACTGTACCGTACGAACAACGTGTAATATAAATATCTTATATAGAAATTAATTTAAAAATTTAATATTTAATGTCATAATAATTATTACGTACTGTACTTTTGAATTAAATATTTTTTATGCATTTTGCTAATTTATGGTTTTATAACGAAATTATTCCTATTAAAGTACGAATTAATAAATCATCCGTTACGTTTCTATTGTATATTTTAAAATTCTAGTTTTATTTATTTTAGTTAAATTAAAATACTTTTTAATTTTCTATTCTTCGCGAATTTGCGCAATATTTTTTTAAGAGTGAAAAGGAAACAGCGTTTATAACGTTTCCTTTATTATAAAACAGATAACTTAATTGCTTTTCATGTGAGCAGTTGCTGCATAGAATATAAATAACCGAGAATCAATTGATTAAAAAATTATTTCTTTCTTTACAAGAAGTGTAAAATGAATGTGTGCATTTTGCTTGTTTTAGGGGTGATCGCGTGCAATTTAGGTGCCAGCAATAGCTTTAGAATGATGAGATATTTGGATGCCTATTGTAGTGAGTATTAGAGATTTTCTATTTAATCCTTAGATTTTAAATATAAGGTAGAATGGGACGATACGCAGCACGGGACGAAATGGAACACTGTCAGCAAACGTCTTCAGAAAAATTAAAATATGATAAGTTCTAGAAACTCAACAGGTGTAAGCATTTCGCATTCTCTTTCATTTATTTAAAAACTGTTTTATCCACTTTTCTTCTAGGACTCGTAACAATTGCTTTTTTTGGCGTCTGTGAGACTATGGTTTCTATTGCGATGGCAACGTTTTTAATTTGGCCATTTTTATAACGCTTCATTCAGGTTATGGCTTATAATTTTACTATCCTTTAAACCTTCCTTTACTGAAGTTCTTCGAGAATATCGTCTTTCTGATTACAACGAGACCCACATTTTAATTAAAATTTAAGATTTCTGCAAACTAAGCGTTATGGAAAGAGTTTTAAGAAACGTCACGGAGCATGGATATTCACTCAAATCCCGGATTATTAAAATTTATGTAATAAACGCTACATAAATAAGTATTTTGAAATCTATTTTATTCCAGTCAGAGATTGATAGAAGGCGACTGATATGTCGTCTGCTATTATTTCGTGAAGAAAAAATACTGAAATTTTTATTAAGAAAACGACGATACACCATTAAAAGCAATTGATACATGTATTAAGACGCATAACTTGTATAGAATCAGGCGCCACTAATCAGAATTAAACAAAACTAAATGTCTTGACAATCGCAAACGAGTCTAATATTCTTACTTATAAATTTAATGCTGAAGTCTTCATACGAAAATCGGATGATTAAAGAGAATTTTCATAACTCCACTGAATAATAATAATTTTAATAAAATGTTTTACTTAATTTTTGTTGCTTTTAGTTGTTCCATATATTCTCTAACATCATCTGCACAATGTTCCATACTATCCCACACAATTGGCCATAATGGAACACGTAGCCAATATTTTTAATATGCGATAATTATTTTAAGAATAAGTTTATTGTTTGGATATTTTATAAATTAGTATATGCACAAAAATGTTGTTTTAAGTTAGATAAGTTTATATTGCAGTTAATATTTTTATCAGCAGAAAACCCTTAAATTGTAAATTATAGGAGAATACTCTACTCTAAATTATGCTCGTTTTGGAGAGAATAAAACATTCTCACAGCTTGCATATAGAAAAGTAAAGTACACTAAACTTCTATTTTTCAGGACTTCCCGAACGGATTAGAAGAATTACTTGGAATTGTATAGAGGATAATTTGCCATCCGACGAAAGAAATACAGTAAGCATATTTTTAGTGTAACTAAATAAAATTTTAAGTTATAGCTTACAAATATTAATATTCAAATATAATTTGTCAGTATAAAGGTATGGCCCAATGTTTTAATGAAGATAGTTTTGTTGACGTCATGAATAGAATGTGTGGAAAAACAATAAATGAGGTAAATATAATTAGACAAATAAATTGATATATCAGCGTTTACAATTATCAAAAATATAATAAATATAATATCTATATTGTAGATTATAGAAATGGTATCACCGCATGAGGACTGTTTGAATAATTTGAACGTAGCTGACTTGGGTGAACCCGTAAGTTGAAAATAAAAACAATTACAAAATTTTATTTTAATTTAATTTACTTAATTGCATTTTTTATATTTTCAGACTGTAGATTTAGCTGTGGTAGTTCAATGTGTCAGAGACAAACTTGACTAGAAAAAGCATTAACGTAGTCATCTGTGATTGTTCGTCGCTAATTATTTTACCCAATGTTGAGCCATGAATTTTTTAAAATTGAATATGTGTAATTAATTCTTCCAAAATTTAACAATCTCTTTTAAAATCTAAAATTAGCATGTGTTAATTTGGTAAAATTTAAATAAACAGTTTTTTATTATGAATTAGCCTGTTTTTTATTTCTGCCTATCTAAAAATTAATATAAATTAATCACATATGAAATTATAATAAAATAATTAAGAATGTAAAAGTAAAATATTTGCATAAAGAGAATAAATGCTT
>NW_019385109.1:9356-10834 GCF_000671375.1 Centruroides sculpturatus | reverse complement strand
CTATGCATACGTTTTAAAATATTATAAGTTAAAATATAATAATTATAATAATTGTTTACTCAATTTAATTATGCTGTCTTAAAATTAACCTGCAATAAACAGCATCGTTCATTCAAAACCGATAGAATTAATGTATAAGTAATATTATACAGTTATACGGTTATTAGTGCAAAATTAGTATTATACGGCAACGAAATATATCGTATAATACACACAAGAATGACTTTAGTTCCCATGTTTGGATCATAAATGTGAAACATAAAAAAAATTTTATTGATCTACGATTTAAATAAGAATAATTAATAATTAATCGTGGCAACAACAACGAGAAGATTACTTTATCAAAATGAAAAAATGAAAAGATTTTTAGCACCACGTGAGGCAATTATTACTGAAACTGAAATCTATATAAAAAAAAACTTGACAGTTGTACTGAATAATTAGAAATTTTGTGCTCGGTCAAGTCTGCTGATTTTTTCTAGGAAACAAAGCAGCAACAGATGAATCACTATTGTAACTAACAATTTTATGCAATTTGGACAGCCTACTGTGGTGTGTCTACTAAAATAATCACAAACACTACCTATTTTCATTTGTTTTACAAAAAAAAAACATATCTATATATACAAAAATGAATGTCTTCCTGTCTGTTCGTCTCTCCTTCATGCATTACCACACGTTTATCCGATTGCCATGAAACTTTGAGAAGTTGTTTAATATACTCTCGCGAAGGTTTTTGGCATAGTACATTTATCCTACGATAGATGGCGCGCGTGTATACAAGCATTTCACTGCGTGTGCGATCGATTTCAAATTTTGAAGACCATTTCCCCCTTCAGAAAATATCTCTTTATATGCATTTGTGAACTGTTATTTACGATATTTGTAATAATTTTTGTTTAATCACTTTATTTCAACTATTTTTTGCTAATTATGTGTTTGCTCGAACTTTGTTAAAACCTTAACTGTACCCCGAACGACAACCGAAGTTGTAGGAGGAAATTCGCCTATTTTACCGATCTAGGTAACTCTCCTTTTCCAAATTTTAATATCAACTCAATATAATTTAAAAAGATAAATTACAATAAAATAGTTTATTATCCAAATATTGGAAATTTTACAACATGCCAAGGAAGAAAGGAAGGAGCAATTAAATAATTAAAATTATAAAGGATTAAAAAATATATATACAGTAGACCCCCCTATAACGCTTAGATACGTTCCACGCTAACCGAAAATTACGTTGTAGGAGTGAGCCAATCGCAGCCCGATAGGTGGGAACTTTACGGACTAAGGCTGTTCGAAAGGTTTTCTTCTATAAAATTAACCGATTCTAGACTAATTCCACTCAACATTTCCAAAACACGTATAATTTTTTGGGAATAATCTGTATAAACTATGCTATAAACAAAAAATTGTAGGATTACTTACACCGTTCGACTACGCCGTTGCTTAAAGCTGGTTTTCATCGCGGAACA
>NW_019385109.1:0-8294 GCF_000671375.1 Centruroides sculpturatus | reverse complement strand
GTAAAATGATTGATAATAAATTACATCCAAAAAATAAATCAGCAAAGTGTTGCTCAAATTTCTTTGAAATATTTAAAATGTTGGTGGGTCTATCTATTATCATATTGTATAAAAACTCTTTTTTATATTTTTAACGGTTATAAATTAGCCAAAAGGTTAATTTTGAGGGTACAGATGAATTTTATAAAAATTTGTAAATAACGAGTAAAATCCGTCATTAAGTCCGAGCCTATTGGAGATACACACGATTCCCATTATCTCCTCGTCCCCTCCACCTCAACTCACCAAAATTTAACAGCATCACTCCCTAATAATGAAACAGCTCTGCAAAATTTCAGAAATTTTCAACGATTAACTCAGGAGTTATTAAGCTTCAAACAGGATGAACAAAATCGCGTTCCACACGCATACACACACGAACAACCATACATACAGAAATTACCTTCGAACTTTTTTGCATTTCTCGACGTTTCAAGGTGCCCTGAGTTCAATAGTGTAAAATTGTTGGGTGGTAATTTTTGCCCTATCTCCATACTTTCCTTCTGTTATGTATAACAACCGAGAAAGTAATCAATTATAGTCTTTGTATATTATTCATCCATTCTTCAGAAAACAAACCAGATAACCTAATATATTTTCATTCCTGTTGGGACTACAACAATATTAAATATATTTTTGTTAGCAGAACTATCAGAATAATATTTTTCGTTTAACTTCGACTGTAATATATCAATCGTAAAATTGTGCATTTTATTTACTTATTAATTCTATTAAGTAGTAATATGAATAATTTGTTTACATTTAAAAATATGACAAAAATGCTAGCGTTATGTCAATTACTGGTAGAGAAGCACACGTTTCACTGCATGCATCTGGCACGATTTTAATGTAAATGTATATTGTGAGATCTGAAGGCCCCCTGGGTCTAAAATAGTGATTTTATTAATAATGTTAATATTTTGTTATAAAATATTCTTTTGTTTGGGTGAGAAAATTAACGTTTTTAACGTGGGGAAAATAGATAACAGATGCTACTTCCTTTCACAGAAGTTAGTACATCCTATGTTTTTTCCTTATCTGCGAAAACTCTCGCTTTGATGGGAAATGTTTACACCTCACATATCCCCCTTTCCATCCGTTCTCACGGAGGAATCTTTGCATAATGATTGGTCGCCGATCGTGACATATAGAGGAAATTTGTCAGAATTCGAGGAGTTCATCGACAGACCTGGAAGTGTCCGGATTCCACATGTTTCCCTCCTAATGACCAAAGCCCTTAGACGAGCCACATAGAATAATCCCAGAGTTAGCACTTAGAAGAGAAACTTTGATTTTGTGCACATATCCATCTCCCATAGAAAGAAGTAAATGAACTTTATCTCCGTAGTGTCCCTTACCTACAGAGAAGAAGACGAACGACAACTAAACCAGGTTGTATGTTTTATAACAATATTGTAATCTCTCTCTCGATCTTGTATCGGTCATAATAGGGTCGTATCTCTCTCGATGTGTATCTTAATTGTCGCATTTATATCATTCTTTCATTTGATATTTTGTATTAGTTTATATTTTCTTATGTTTTATTAAATTTACTATTGTTTATTTATCAATGAAATGTCTCTTAATTTGAGTCTGTATCAGATCTCACACGCGTGTTTGTCCGCGGAATTTAATTGACAAACTGGTGTCAATCCTGACGTAGATCTGGACTTCGCAGTCTATTTGCCGCCCTCCTATAAAAAGTAAGAGAACCGATCTCACGATCGCGTGCCCGTAAGTGGCGTAACTTTGTTTACGTCCCCCGCTATCTCACAATATGTACAGACTTTACTATTTCACGAATACAAAAAATATGTATAAAAAGCAACTTAATTTGATCCCTCAACAAATTATATTTTAATATTACACAGATTAGTTTGTAAGCGGAGCAGAACATAAAAAATGATGAGAAAAATAGATAATTCTGTTATGTAGCTATTACCGTAAAATACATATTTAGTTACTAAATTTATACACAATACAATCTTATCAAATGGCTAATATTTGAAGAAAAATAGTAGCTGCATATTAATAAGAAGTAAAATACGACTTTCAAGTTATTTGTTTGGCTTTTTTAACTCTATTTAATTCCATCATCTATTTTTACTCCAAGAAATTCATCAAACCTGTAAATCGGTTTTCACTGCAGAGTTTCCTCGTTATGCAAGTATATTCTGCTTTATTACTTATCGGGATAGCTGTGTAATTTAACGTGTAATTTTTCTTGTCTAATCATGCTTTGCAAATAAATACAATTTTATTCAATTAACAGTATCTTTATTATTGTTATCAATTATTATATCTGAATACCTGTCTGCTTACGTATTTATTAATAACCGGAAAAAATTCAAGCGATCGCACAACCTTTAAAGCATCTTGAACTATTTTTCACTTTAATCTTCATTACAATTATTAATCTTGCACTGATATGAATGAATGTAACGCTTGGTCTCAACCTTTTCTGCCATGGCATTGATCATATAACATGTAACAGTAATTATGATAGTTTATTATCGTCGGTAGATTTTCGAATGTATCATCCGCGTATAAATGAAGTTTTATAAATTATACATAAATATATTTTTGATGTGTAATTTGTAACACTTAATTCACTTCATTTATAACTGATTTCTAAGTTTAAAATATTGTAGATGAAATGGCAGTGGTAAAAGAGGACAAAAAGTACTTATGTCATATTAAATTTTATTAAAAGAAATATTAAAACTGATTCGTTATTAAATATTTATTAAATAATCACACAAGCTTTAAATTTATATTAAAAATGTAACATTTTAAACACATTGCATATCATTACGCTTATTAAATTTTTTACGTGTGAGTTATAATTATAGTAAATACCTGCCATTTTATCAAAAGAAATCAATGTTTAAATAATATAAAACTCGCCAATACTTTGGTATGTTCACTACCAAATGTATGTTTTGATAGTTATGTTTTAGAATTCAGAGAAAGTAAATTTTTTGCTTAAAATATTAACAGTAGATATATAATTAGTTGAACAATATAGAACAAATATAGAATAAAATGTTATCAAAGAATTTTAAAAGTTTTGTGTGCATATAATACGCTGAATGTCTTACACATTAATATCATTCTTTATCCTTTTTTATGTTTTAATATACATACAGACATGTTCACTTACAGAGATATTTTGTTAAAATTGCTTTCAGAGAATGGTTTTATAATCGTTTCTTTCTTTCTTCAATAAAAACTTGCAAATTTGTGCACCATTTTCTCCGAATGCGTCTAAATAAATACTTCCGTTTAACCAAACATCTTATTTTAATCATTTAATATTTAAAAATCGAAAGTGTCTTATAAAATAATCATTAATCGAAAAACCGGTCCAACTTACCGGTAGATGTTTCATATGACGGCCGCCAGGACAGCGCTATTAGCAGAGTCAACTTAGAAAGTGTCCATATAACTAACTCTTTGTTACTGGCATTTTTTGATCATGTGACTTTAAACCGCCAATAAAGCGCAATCTCACTAACGCCTTCCAAAATAGTGAGATTGCGCTTTTTAATAAAGTTTTGTTCCTTCCAAACAAAAGCTTTGTGAATAAATTTTATTATCTATACATTCGTTGTTTGCAAATTAATTTAAAATAAATAACAGAATACAAATATGTTGACAATGTTTCGACTACTGACAACACACTGTATATTTGTATTGATCAGAAATATTCGAGTATGTTATATACTGATTTTTTGACTGGTATTTTTTAATTAGGTAGGATGTTGTGTAGTTTAACTTAATTTACACTTTAATAATTTATAGACTCTGACTGAATGTGACTGTGAGAACCGAGGGGGTTAGTTGTCCCCACTTACCGGCGGCTCTGTCAGAGAACGGCTTTATTGGAGGGCAAAATGAAATGAGTGGGGAAGTTAATGGGTAAGTTGACAGGTTCGCAAATAAATACGCAGGTTGAACAAGAATAACACGTTTAATAAACAACTATAAAATTGTACATATCAAAGGCGAAAGTGAAGAGCTACAAAAATTCTATTATACATCGCGACAATGATTCGTCTTTCTTATGTAACATCTAATTTCTATTCTCTAAGTTAAATTAAGAGACGAGAGAGAAACCTTTCGGTGAGAGACTTCTCAGAGAAAGAGTATACAAATAGATATTCAAAAAAATATCTCTAAGTTTCCGATCCGTAATATGGGTCGTTGGTAAAAACACCTGTTCATGTGTTGATGTTTGGATCTAGCTAGTACAAACAACTGACACAGAGAAGTTTGTTTAAATTATTGATATCGGTGTCTAGAAGATATGATTTTATAATATAAATTTCTATAGGTTTGACTCATCCATAAATTAACATTTAGCTGGCAATAATTTCTGTAGACTGGTCAACAATCTAGATATTGGTAATATCAAACGTCGCGTTTGACTACGAACGAGGCGATTTATTGCTGTAACCACGTGTCACGTACAACCAAAGAGGAGGTAAGAAACATCTCTTATTCCCGTCTTGTTGATATTATCGTCTATAGAATTACCGTTAAACAAATGGAGGAGATTTCTTTTATTGATATTTTGAGTTTTGTTTTTTTGTTTTTCGAGGAGAGCGTCTCGGTCATTGACCGCAGAAGTCTCCTTTTTCCCTTTACACCTAATTACGAGGTTTATTAGAGGGGTGATACTGTTCTAAAACAAAAGGGTTTTGAACCTTCACATGACGCTTTGTCTGCACAAATCTCAGAAAGAATAAATTTTTGGTGAAAGTTTTTCTGAAAGATCTGCACATGGTAAACTTGGGAAACAGAAGTGAAAAGAGAAAACTGTAAAGCAACCGACAGTATTTGTGTGAAGTGAAGTTAACAACTAACAGGTAGGCCCGGCGTTGCTCGGGCAAAACTAACGATAACTAAGATTAAGATTATTACGTTACGGTCAACCTTACCCGTTTTCACAGAATGCGAGAATTGGGTCCCCTTGTTTCCAGACTAATTAGAGAATTTTTAGATGGTTCTAAAAATATGTTCGATTTCCCGCAAAAACAAAAAAAACTGTATCTGCATCTTGCACGTCGCTTTCTCTTCACAATTCTATTGTTACTTAAAACTTCCACTGTTAGGGACCGTCCATAAATGTGAGAGTAGCCAAGGGTATAAGTAAATTACCTATATCACTTACTGGCGCACGATCGTGTGATCGGCTCTCTAAACTTTTTATAGGAGGACGCTGTATCAAAATTGATCTGAACGGCAAAGTTCAGATTCTTGTCAGGTTCCCGACACCAGTTAATCAATTGTTTTACACGCGGATTAACACGCGTAGGAGATTTGATTCGAAATCAATTTAAGAGACATTTGAGTAAATTTAACAAGAGTATATTTAATAATTCAAATAAAACGAATACAAATTAGAACAAACGAGTATATCAATAAGACAATTAAGCCACACGAGATATAGTCTAAAACTTATTCTATACTGATGCAGATCGAGAGAGAGAGCTCACAAAATCGGTTTAAAACATACGACCTGTTCAGTTGTCGTCGTCTTCATCTGTATTGGCAGAGGACACCTTGTAGAAAAACGTCCATTGACTTCTTAACATGGGAGAACGATATGTGCACAATTATAAAAGTATCTTTACTAAAATCAGACTCGGGACTTAGTCTACGGGACTCGTTTATGGGCGTTGGTCATCAGGAGGAAAACTGTGTGGAGTTTGACGCTTCGGATCCGTCGAAGAACTCCTCGAATTCGGTCAAATTCCCTCTATATGTCACGATCAGTGACCAATCATCATGCAGAGAGTTCTCCGTGAGAACGGATGGAAAGGGGGATATGAGAGGGGTAAGCATTTCCCATCAAAGCGAAAGTTTTCGCTGATAAGGGAGAAACAGAGGATGTACTGACTTCTGTGGAAAGGAAGTGACATCTGTCATCTATTTTTCCCACTCTAAAAACGTCCCTTTTCTCACAAAACAAATGAATATTTTGTGACAATTATTTAATATTATCAATAAAAATTATTAATCTGGACCCAGGGCCTTTCGGGTCTCACATTACTCCCTTATCTTCAAAAATCACACTACCTTTAAAGAAGGCGTGATTTTTCAATTTGCAAATTTCAATTCAACTTTGCAAAATTCAAATTCAATTTGCTTTCAAAATTCAAATTCAAAAACTTTGCAAAAACAAATTCAATTTGCTCTCTCTCTCTGAAAAATTGCGTTATACATGATAATAAAATCTTAAAAGTATAAAATAATTCAAATCAAATTCAATATACATTGATATAATATAAACAATTCATTAAATTAATAATATTACTAAAATAAACATAATGAACACAGGTGTCTTCGTCTTGAGTTGACGGCAAAAATGGACATAGTTCGTCACTGGTTTCGAATGTACCTCTCTTTCGCTGAGAGTCTCTGTGGCAGCACTTCTGTTGGCTGACTTCCTATAATTGTAGCAATCTCCATGTATATTAGAAGACCAGGTAATGTCTTCTTGTTCCAAAATGCATTTCCTAAAAGTTCAAGTTCACAATGCACTATTAAAATGAAATAATGTTTCTTCTTCCTTTATGTTGACACACTTTCTTTTCTTCTAAATTTTTATTCAACATAACCACAAAAGTTCAGGTGGTTGAGTTCACTAAAGGTTGTATGACTCCAGGGTCATTGAAATCCATTTGGGCAAAGTTCATTTTCACCAAAACATTTTCATTTTAAAGGTAGTATGTTTAACAAATACATATCTCTATTAATGTCTCTCTCTCTCTCTCTTATTACTACGCTAAATCTTACATCTAGACTATTCTTATACAATATTATCTATATTCTAATCAATCACCTTAGCTTATCAATGTGAGTGGAGTGTACATTCTTAAATTTTCATCTTATATTACTATTAAAACTATCTTATAAACTAAAGATATAGATGAACAAAAATTGAATATCAATAAATTGAATGAAAGTTCAATCCAATGAAATAATCATTCAAGGAAAATCAAGTAGGGATTAAAATCGAGGTGCGCGAACAAAGTGCTTCCTTGTCTGCGTTGAGCTTGAAGCTTGTTCAGTTGAGCTTACAACAGGTTCGACTAATTCCGGTTCCTCTTCTTCTGTATTATTTCTTTGAGGAATTTCTTGAAGTAGAATGTCTTGTTGTGTCATTTTCTTTATTCTCCTTTCAAATCTTCGTTTCCAACAAATATGCTTGATGATATAATATGCGCAGATAAATAGAATTAATATTCCTTTACTTCCAAGTATAATCCATATGTATGTGATTGGAATGGTTGGAGTGTTTGATATGGAAAGATCTTCATTTTCTTTCAATAATCTATCCAAATCTTTCTTCATTTTCTCGTATGCTTTTTCTGCTACCTTAATATCGTCGTTTTTTTGTTTCTTAGAATTCTCTTTTCCCTTCTTAGGTTTTTCTGTAGTATTTATACTCTCTTGTAATTTCTCCAATTCCATCTTGGAAAATATTGTTTCAATTGAAGGTATAATAAACTTAGGACTGCTTCTTGAGATGACAGTTGACCTCATGTGAAAATGTGAAGTGAGGATAATTCCAGGTAAATATCCAACACATGTATTTGGCAATCTTATGATTCCAACATTATTCAATTTACTTATAGTAGAAGGTAATGCATGTAAATTTTTTTGTTTAGCAGAGCATTTAACTGCTAATACTAGTGTAGAGGGTGTAGAAAATGCCCATGTTCCTTGCTTGTCTATTCTTCTAAAAATTGGAAAAAAAATCCTTTATAATTTCTTTGGAACAAAGTTCTGTAACCTTGTGATCATTTCCGATGTATAACAAATATTCGCAGCTCTGATGTGGAGCTCGAATTATCGGAACGTCCGGTGAACAAACAGCAAACTGTGATATTTGGCAAGCAGCCAATTCGTGATGNTACTATTATTATTATTATCATCATTAATCAACGTCAAAATATTTATAATTATAATTGTAAATACAGTAGACCCCCTATAACGCTTAGATACGTTCCACGCTAATCGAATTTTAGCTTGTAGGAACGATTAAATACATGAGCCAATCGCAGCCCGATAGGTGGGAACTTCACGGACTAAGGCTGTTTGAAAGGTTTTCTTCTATAAATTTAATCGATTCTAGACTAATTCGACTGAACGTATAATTTTTTGGGAATAATCTGTATAAACTATGCTATAAACAAAAAATTATAGGATTACTTACCGAGTGTGTACCGTTCGACTACGCCGTT
>NW_019385108.1:382552-383839 GCF_000671375.1 Centruroides sculpturatus | reverse complement strand
TGACCCGTCGGACCGCATTACAGCGCTCCGACACTCCAATTGTTGTCGCAATCAATGTATGTATGTTTTTGTCATCCTCTGACGCGTCGGACCGCGACACTTTTTCATTCAATGTCTCGTCAATATTTGTTAAAATTAGAATTATCTAGTCCTCGGTGTTGTAACGAAAATGTCTAGTCCTAGGGATATTCTCCTCTTTACCGTTGTCGATCGTTATCTATTTTGTTTAGTGTGTATTTGTATATTATTTCGACTAGTTAGTTTATTTTAAGTATATTTTATATGTAATTGTTTTGTATTGTCGAATTTTTCTTTTATGTATGGCCGTTATGTCAAAGTGGTATTTTTGATATGCAGCAACTGACTTAGTTGCTGCCCACCAAAAATGTGTAATGTATCCGTGATAAAATGTGAAAACTTCATTATATAATTTATTATAAATAATGGAATTAAAATCATATTATCAAAAGTAAGATAACAATTAAATATAGTATATAATTATCTATTATAGTTTTATGTTAAAATGTAAAATTAAAAATTGAATTAGAATTTATTTCAGATCATGTTAATAATGTTAATTAAAATATTTAATTTTTAATATGTTGTTTCATATTTAATTCGCATGTAATTAGTGAATTGATGCTCAATTATTTTCTAAAATTGCCACCTGATTAACTGACATAATATGCAGAAAACCCTAACAGCACCCGAAAATATAACTATTAATAAGTATATGGAGATAATTTTCTACTGAATGGTCTTAACAACCTTACAAGGAATTGTTCGTAAACATATTTATTTAGACCCTTTAAAACTTGCTTCTCGAGATGCTTAATAATTGAAAAAAATTAGGAGTAATATTTTAAAATGGTATATAAAATTAATATATTTTTTACAATATGCAAAAAATACTTATGAAGAATTATATGAAGCTATTTTTCCGCTTATTGCCGACTGCTGTTGTATTTAACTGTGTTTTGTTTTGATGGAAAGTGTAGAACAATCTTTATTTTCATATATGAATTTTTCTATTTGTGCTTCTACAGGTTGTAATAAAAATATCAAATTTTATAACAGCTGTAAACATTCGAATACGGGTGCCATTATGCTATATTTAGTGTGCCGTATGTGTTTATGTGGCAGTTGTAATAAAAACAAATTGTTGAATGCGTATTTAAAATAGCATTAAAGTAAGTTTGCAATTAAAATTTTCATTATAATTAAATTAATTTTGAATATAAAAGTTGTGTTATTTTGTATTAATGTATCATTAAAGTTCTTACGAAT
>NW_019385108.1:377050-382316 GCF_000671375.1 Centruroides sculpturatus | reverse complement strand
TTTTGCAGATTTTATTTCGCCCTTTCTAAGTTGGCGCCCTCGTGATTCGTGCGCCTGGAGCAGTTTTCAGTAACTGCTCCACGGTAGAAAAGCCTCTGCTAATAACCTAAATATTTTTCACTTTATATTATTTTTATCGTCTTAAAGCAAAAACAAGTTATTACTTTTTCTTGTCTAAACAATTTTCCTTTCAAAATATAAAAAGAAAAATTAATCTATACTAATATTATAAAGAGATAAAGTTTGTAGTTTGGATGTAGGGGTAATCTCCGAAGCTACTCATCCAATTTCAAAAATTCGTTCACCAATATTTAGAATGGAACTTCAGGGTGGACATAGGCTGTATATTATTCCGTTAAACATTCATATAAATTAAAAGATATCATGTAGGATTAAGACTTTTATGTCCAACAGATAACTCTAACTTCGCGAGTATGACGACCTAAGTTTGCTTTTCTGTGAGGCACTATGCGTTTCTAGGAGGATGAACTAAAACAGATCATCTTCTATCTATCTATATAAATAAAAATGTAATGTTTGTTTGTTCTTACCGATTCCTTTGAAATTTTGACACAGCGTTGCATTCGAATACGCGTTTTTATATAATAGCCTATAAATGTCAAAATTCTCCCCCTGGGGGAGATGGACAGGATTAAGGCTTACTGTGAAGTACTCTGCTGCTATTTATACTATTTTAGATGCGGTTTTTTGCGTTTTTGATTGCGCTTTAATAGGGTACGTCAAGAGAATGTACACTAACAAGGGATTTTTCGAAATATTCCCCCATGGGAAAAGTGTTATACATTTAAAGTCGATACGTTTTGAGCCACAACAACGCGTTGCGGGGTTTTCTAGTTTATAATAAAAAGAAAATAAAATAATATTTTACAAAGATCTTTTTTACGTCTATTGACATTTTATTATATATCTAATACATTAATTTAAAAGAAATAACAATTTGTAAAAGATATATTGTCAGATATTAGGTTTATACGCAAAATTTAAACAATAAACAGGCTTCCGTCGTAACAGGAGGACCGCGTGATTTTTTGTCTTCGCTTTTGTTCCCACGTGTAGAACGGCAAATAACGGCCATGTGTTGTATCGCCATCTATTATCAGATTTTATTTACAAATTTTAATTATTCGCTAATTTTTTTCCTAATTGTTAAAAATGTTTGCAAACTATTAAAAAATGTACTGTTCTGGGCACAACACATGTATGCAAAGTTTGAGAAGTAGATGAATTGAAACTTTTTACTTTGTTTGTCTGTTTGTGTGTCTGCCCGACAGACGGGCAGAGAAAGTTAATAAAAAGCTTTAAGAATGATCGTCTAAATCGCACGGTTAGGAGCGAAGTAGATGCTTGACTAAATCTACTTTTTCGTCGTTTGAATCAGAAGAAGCCAATCAGTAAGAAATAAGATGGTTTGGCGTCATTTTTCTACAAAATGTCTCAGTGAGTGAATATATCAATTGAAAAATGAATAGAAGTTCGCAATTTTTCAGAAACGTTTGATAAAAGGATGAAAAGTATAAACACGAAAAATGATAAAAATAACAACAAATAGATGTTTCGTTCTGTAATTATTATTGTACAAAGAATACGTACTGCATGCTGCTAAGCTGCAACGATTCAGAAATCTTTAGAAAAGATCAGTGGCGTGCCGTCATTAGAAGCGGTGGATGCGTTGCTTTCCTTGTATTTTCTAAAAAATAAATATATATTAATTTTAATTATATGAAAATAATCGCACAATATTTTATTATAACCGCAATATGTATCTTATTACAAATTTCTATACTACACTTGAAAAAAAAATCAGATTGCTATTGTATATTCGAATACTAGTGAAGGAGTGGAAGCGATGTATTGTCAGCATCCAAAAAGCCAGATTCGCGCATGAGCTTTACAGAGCACCAACCTCACCCGGTTTAGCCGGTGGAAGCCTCGGACCTTGGGTGTCTGCTACACGTATAACGCATCCAATTCTATCCAGGACCGGTTCCAGGCTGTTAGCCGCCCTCCTGCTAGATATTTGGCCGCCCTCGCCCGATTACGTGAATCTCGGGTAGATTTATAACTTAATCCGACCGATAAGAATTTACCTGTATGTTTTTATGATAGTTTTCTGTATAGTTGACAGGAGTTTAAAAAATCCGTTAAAATATTTGCTTGAGCAACGGCGATGTCGAATGGTGCACACTCGGTAAGTAATCCTACAATTTTTTGTTTATAGCGTAGTTTATACGGATTATTTCCAAAAAAAATATACGTATTTTGGAAATGTTGAGTCGGATTAGTCTAGAATCGATTAATTTTATGGAAGAAAACCTTTCAGACAGCCGTAGTCCGTAAACTTCACACGTGTCGGGCTGTGATTGGCTGTGATTCCTACAAAATCCGATTCATAAAGAACGGAACGTATCTACCGTCTTATAGGGGGATCTACTGTATTCTATAAAAAATTAATATTGTAAGATTATGAAACGGAATTACGAATAAAATAAAACATAGAGGGACTTAAAATTTATGATCTGTTACAGTTAATAACATATATAGAATTATTTAGGTTTAACCACTGATTAGTTTCTGAACCACTCATTATAATGTACTCAACGATATTTTCTACTTCATATTTCTGTTTCCATTCCTTAAAATCACTAAACGAATTAAATGTCTGATTATAATTACATGCAGTAATATCGTGTAGCTTTCTGAAGTGTAACAATACTTCTTCTTATTTATGAAATTCATCTGAACACAAGCTATATTTAAATAACTTTATAACTTCATCATTCCTGTTTTAGTCCTCCCTTTTATGCTTCTTTTTCATATGTCTGCTTAAACTTTGCTTATGCTTGTACTTTAAATTGCATATACTGCATTCCATTTTCAACGAAACACTGAAACAAAAACAAATCCAGTTGCCGCCATCGCTGTAGCAGCAGGATTTAGAACTAATGTTTACCAGAGTGCTAGACTCTTGTGCATCCGAGTGATGCGCTGTCTCTCAGATTTCCTCCATCCAGAATCCGCACGCGACCGTTCGCGTGACCTCCAACAACACCACTGACATTATTAAACAAAAACAGCAATGCGGGTGTCTTCTATCCTGATGTCAAGTGGTGCGGAAGCCTAAGGGGCGCTTGGCGCATTATCACAATTATAGCACTGAGCGATGAAAGGAGATGAACTGATGATTAAAACACAGGTATATTTTAAAACACTTCANTAAACTTGCTCTCTAAAGGCAAATTTTGCTTGGGGGCTGCGCAGCCCCCATGATACCAGTTATGATTGTAAAATTTACGAAACCAGTTAAGGGTTAATAAACAAATTTAAATTTGCAATAGTAACGTTATACACAAAATAGTATATCGAACAATAAAAATATACAAAAAATAATTTTGTTAACCAGTGGCGTGTTATCCTATGGGCAAAAAATGCAATTGCCTGGGTGCGGCATCCCTAATTCAAATTCAAATGGGATTCGTGAAGTTATAACATGCCACTATCATTAACTTCATGGATGAAGTTATCATTAAGGGATGAAAGAATGCAGTGTAGTGTAATACAAAATCATTTCTTACCTGAGGTACTGCAATAAAACATGGCTGTTAATCGCTATTTAGCATTTTTGCTTCCTCTGCATTTTTGCTTCCTTATTTCAATTTCTTTACTTTGTTTTATGATTCAAGTTATGAAAAGTAATAAGATTTACATATTTAGATTTTTGGACTGCAATTTGTAAACCTATAAATTCGATCTGTCTTTCCTTAATTTCGAGAACGGAATCCGATACGGAAAACTTACTTGTTAGTGGTAGAAGGCACCAATTAACTATGTAAGAACTTCCGATGCAAACCGGAAGTTGCGTTATTTCAATTAAAATCTTCCCCTGGAATGTGTTAGAGATATGACTGACACAACTGTATTCTTAAAAGAAAAGTGTGGTGTACCAGGGGCAAGTCATTACTAATTTGAGGCGGAGAGGATATATTTTAAATTAAAAATATGATTAGAAATATAGGGACATACATGTCCATTTATTTATATATATATAGATTTTCTACTGCATAAATGTACAGAATACATAACAAATTAGAATGAAAATAAAAAAGTCTTACCTTTCCTTTGTTTTGCTTCTTGTTAACTTTTTGAGCACAAGAAGTTTTTAAAATGATTCCATGTCTCTTAGGAAAGTAGATTATAAAATTTGATAATGATACTTCTTCCTAGAATAATTTAAGAATTTAAATATCAAGAATAGAAAAGATCGAGATGATTCATTAGCTAAATAATTAATTTAATATTAAAATAATTTTTTAATACAGGACATTTATTGTTTCATTCAAAAGAATATGAGAGAATATACAAGCGAATATCATTTATAATCTGATAATTTAATTCGATGCTAAGTGGAAAAAACCTTAAATATTTTAAGTAAAAATTTAAGACTTTTACATTTAATTTGTGTCGACAATTATTCAATTTTGATCGTTTATACATAAAAAACGTTACATTGCCTGCGTTATTCGGGTTTATGTAATTAAACATTTACGAAAAATCTCGAAATGGAGGGAAAAATAACTCGCAATTTCCAGAAAACTTTCTATTTCAAGATGGCGTCGGCAATACGAAATCGAACGAATTCGAATCGGTGGAACGTGCGATAAATGTGTCACACGTTACGTCATAAGTTCTACGTCAGAATGTTAATTAATTGCAGATGTTTTCTTTAAAATGCTAAAATAGTCCTCTTTTTTTGTAAAATATATTTGTAATAATAACATTATAAAAACGCATTCCGTAACCTTACAGATTACAGGCCGCAAATTTAGGTTTAAAGCGTATCTAATTTAAATTATTTAATTTGATATAAATCGAAAAATATTAAGTTACCTACGTTACGCGAGTTTTCATTATTAAAATTTGTACGAAAAATGTTAAAATGGAGGGTAAAAGAACTCGCAATTTCCGGACAGCATAAATTTCCAAGATGGCGTCGGCAACAATACGAAATGGAACGAATTCGAATTTGTCGTTGCAATGCGTCACGCGTTACGTCACGAGTTTTACGTCATATATGTAATACAAGGTCTGTTCAAAAAGTATCGGACCTTTGGTCGGCAAAAATAAATTTATTGACTTTGAGGTACAAAACCCTAATCCCCTTCAAAGTAGTCTCCTTGGTAATGTATACACTTCTCCCAGCGTTCCTGCCATTGCTGGAAACACTGCTGGAACGCATCTTTTGGAATGG
>NW_019385108.1:333281-375512 GCF_000671375.1 Centruroides sculpturatus | reverse complement strand
GAATAAAATAAAACATAGGAGTGGTTAACGCGAAAAAAATAAAGGTCCGATACTTTTTGAACAGACCTTGTATTTCGAGTATTTTAATTGCATTTTTTAAAGGAAAGTTTATTTTTAACAAATTCTTTTCTCTCGGATTTGCCAGAATATTTGTTAAATGTAAAACTTCGCTAAAAAGAAAATTTATTCGGATTACATTACAAATGGTTGGAGTTTAATTGGAAACAATTGCTTCCACCATTGTAAGATCGGGAATTTACAACATATTTCATACAACTGAAAGTTTTAATTTATATTGCCACAATATTTTCTTAACTGTGAAAGAATGGGTAGCTGAACTTCAGTGGCGTGCCGTCATTAGAAGCGGTGGATGCGCCGCTTCCCTTGTATTTTCTAAAAAATAAATACATATTATTTTTAATTATATGAAAATAATCGCACAATATTTTATTATAACCGCATTATGTATCTTATTACAAATTTCTATACTACACTTGAAAAAAAAATCAGATTGCTATTGTATATTCGAATATTAGTGGAGGAGTGGAAGCGATGTATTGTCAGCATCTAAAAAGCCAGATTCGTGCATGAGCTTTACAGAGCACCAACCTCACCCGGTTTAACCGGGTGAGGTTGGTGCTCGGGTGGCTGCTACACGTATAATGCATCCAATTCTATCCAGGACCGGTTCCGGGCCGTTAGCCACCCTCCTGCTAGATATTTGGCCGCCCTCGTCCGATTACGCGAATCTCGAGTAGATTTATAACTTAACCCAACCGATAAGAATTTACCTGTATGTTTTTATGATATTTTTCTGTATAGTTGACGGGAGTTTAAAAAAATCCGTTAAAATATTTGATATATTTATTTCGCTCTCCGATTTTATATTACTCACGGATTTCAATGTTAAACCAGTGATATTACGATTTCGTATGTCCCATCTTTAAGGGGATGTAGAAAAAAACGTGTACAATTCTTCTATAATGTTAAAAAAGTAACTGTTACTTTGGTAGCATAATTTACAACTAAATTTAAGAAGTAGTTAAATAATTAAGCCTGCGCTAGAAGGGTCTGTGTCAGATGAAGGGGATGGAAGGAAACATGTGGCTACCTCCTTGGGAGTGAACACATGGATCTGATACCTTTCAGCTGTTTTGATTTTTACATTACTAAAAAGTTTTAACACTATCTTTATCATAATTTTATTGTTTTACTTTTCTTTTAGAAATTTTATTATTTACTCAGCCCATAGTGTTCGAGCATATCCTAACTCTATGTGAATTGATTACAGCAGCTCGTGTCTGTGAGGACGAATAAAAGGCTCGAGATAAACTGGTGCAATGACCCGTCAAAATCACTCTATTTAGAAATAGAGGCACAAAAATCACGAAATTCGCCGCAAAATCCGATTTTTTAGCATTAAATTGAGTCGCTATGAAATAATAAAATTCTCTTGTCGTTGAGAGAGGATCTATTGTTGACTCGTGCGATTATTTATTGCCAGTGTTTTCTCGAGTTTTGCTTCATTTGCAGTGATTTGTAAGTTCTGACTAGGATTTTTCTAAATTTAAATACTTTTTAATTTTGATATGCAAAATATCACAATTACGGCGGTGGTTTTTAATAAGAAATTTTATCGGTTTTATCGGTTTCCTTCAGAGGAATCGGATTTTTTCATTGTTAATTTTCCAATGGAATTGTTAAAGCAAAATGAAAATTAATAAATAGCCTACTTTAAATCTTTTATTCTCCGCTATAGTTTATATATTTTTATATATTACATACGTATATACATTAAAATCCCGTCTGAATCTTAATTAATTAGAATAATCAGAGTTCACTCCTCGTTTCGTTTCCTCTATTTTCACAGTCAACAGAATAGTACAATTACTTAACTAATAAACTAACTTCTCTACCGAACATTCGACAGAGCCTCGTCTCTCGTCAATTATCTGGAGCGGCGATACCCCGAAGTTCCAAAATGGGAGGATGGAGACAAGGTCAAGTGAGACAGGATTGGACAGAAAGAAGTCCGAAGAAATGGTCGAAGAATTCGTCGAGCGTAAAAGGCCTTGGTGGAAAAGGTTTCTTTTCTTCTGGAAAACATAATATTTTTTTCTGCCGAGGCCTTTTTGAACGGATTTCGACTTTTCACCGAATTGACAAAGCCACCCGGAAGTGACATTTCACCCGACTACGACTTAATCAACTGGACTTGACTTTCCATCCCAATTTACGAACGGGTACTTCGACCCCATTCGAGATTCGTTCTTCCACTTCGGTTAAAGTGCATAGAACAATGATAGTGATTTCTACCGTGTCAAAATGACAACGAAACATTAAGCAGTATTCTCGTGTTTAATTAAAAACTGTGTTTAAACGACTATAACTGGTCAAGGCAAGTTATAATAGGGCTATACAAATTGTATTTCAACCGATGTTCTACTGGTAAAAATTTTTACTACAAAATAACGGATATTGGTCTCTAGAATGCACTAAACGTTGAACATTTCCACGTTGAACTTTAACTAAAATCACACATTGCGGTCCATATATGTCCAAAACAGAATTATAATTACTTCGGCAATTAAAATTGTAGAGTACATTGAATGTAATGAGTGTGGTTTATAAAATATACCGGTACAATACTTGTGTTTTCTATTCATAATTATAAAAGTGAAAATAAAATAGATTTATGAACAGACATATTGCTTTAAAATGAATTATTCTATAAAAAAATAATATTGTAAGATTATGAAATGGAATTATGAATAAAATAAAACATAGGAGGACTTAAAATTTATGATCTGTGACAGTTAATAACATATATAGAATTATTTAGGTTTAATGTTCGTTTCTGAACCACTCATTATAATGTACTCAACGGTATTTTCTACATCATATTTCTGTTTCCATTCCTTAAAATCACTAAATGAATTAAATGTCTGATTATAATTACATGTAGTAATAACACGTAGCTTTCTGAAGTGTAACAATACTTCTTCTTATTTATGAAATTCATCTGAATACAAACTACATTTAAATAACTTTATAACTTCACCATTCCTGTTATAGTCCTCCCTTTTATGCTTCTTTTTCACATGTCTGCTTAAACTTTGCTTATGCTTGTACTTTAAATTGCATATACTGCATTCCATTTTCAACGAAACACTGAAACAAAAACAAACCCAGTTGCCGCCTTCGCTGTAGCAGCAGGATTTAGAACTAATGTTTACCAGAGAGCTAGACTCTTGTGCATTCGAGTGATGCGCCGTCTCTCAGATCTCCTTCATCCAGAATCCGCACGCAACCGTTCGCGTGACCTCCAACAACAACACCACTGACATTATTAAACAAAAACAGCAATGTGGTGTCTTCTATCCTGATGTCAAGTGGTGCGGAAGCCTAAGAGGCGCTTGGCGCATTATCACAATTATAGCACTGAGCGATGAAAGGAGATGAACTGACGATAAACACAGGTGTATTTTAAAACACTTTATCAAGTCATCTTTGTAAAAGTTTTTTTTCTGTCGACTTTTCTAGCTTTTATAACCTAGTTGCAAAGGTGTTGTAAATTATCAACACCTTTAAAATACATAGTATTTGTTCTTATTCTTCTGGAAAAATTCACGTAAATTTTGTAAATTTTCCGGTATTTATTTTGTTTATTTTTTTGCTTTAACTATGGATCGAACGATTACATTTATTTTTTAGACATTATTGTATGATACTTATTCATTATAGAATGGTATGTATATTTTAAAATTAAATACTGTATAAAATTTATATATAGAGGATAAAAAATAATTTTTAGAAGAGTTGGCAACACTAACTTATATTTAAGTGTAGCCGCAGTATAGGCCGCGTTTCTTTATGCAGCGCTCGAGAAGCGCTTTACAGCGAACCTTCTGAAACCCGTTTTTAAATGCAGCGCTGCAATGTAGCGAACCGTTTCTAAACGTTTGCTGCAAGAGGTCGCTGCAGCGAAGATAAAGCAGCTTTTACGTCCGCTACACGTGTAAAGCAAAATGGACGCTTGTGTGTATAATACGAAATTATGCTGTAAAAATAAAAAAGTCGAAGTGACTGTTGATAAAAATATTATGGAAAGATTAAGAAGGATTAAATTTTATGAAATGACTCTGAAAGTTATCTAAAGAATAAGAAAATACTATATTTTAAATATAATTATATATCTTTTATCTCTTTACTTTGTTCACATTTATGGAAAGATAAATGCTCGATTCTTTATATCTCTTTATTTAAATATTGTAGTTCTTTAACTAAAGCACTATTTTCGGCTGTAACTGGAATTAAAGGATATATTATGACGTCCGTGTTTCGCTCGAGCGGAAAGCGTTTCTAAACTATGATGCAGCGACGTGTAGCGATAGCTGCTCGTGACGTCATATACGCTGCACTCTCGCTGCATAAAGAAACGCAGCCATAGTAACACGTGAGTTAAACGAGTATATATATATTTTATTGATTAATATATAAAAAAAGTATATTTAATATATTTTAAAATTTATTTCTTATTTGTACATTAATAACTGATTGTTTTATACAGAAAATGGCACAGAGAGCAGCATATAAGGTATTCGTTAGTAATTTACCATGGACCATTGGGAGACGTAAGTTATATTTATTAATGCTATTCTCATCAAACGAAATCTTTCTAATAAGAATAGTGGTAATATTACCATAACAACTGTTTTTAATAATATTTAGGTGGTCTATCTTATAAGGCTTTTCTTTGGTTTATCACAGCTATCATCATCTATCAGGCTCATTAAGGAATTACTTTTATTATTTTGGAGTCATGGTTGCAAAATAATTAGCGTTTGTTTTATTTATGCTAATATATGGACATGACATGTTATAAGTGAGAACTGCAGATAAAAACTGGTGTGAGTTCCAGTGTTTAGTGCAAAATAAAGAAATGGTTCACAGTAATGGGACAAGAATGAGTATGACTATGGATACGTTCGTAAAGTCAAACAAGTTAAACGAGAATGATGTCATTGTTATTCTTATTTTGTTAGACTTTTTTACCAATTCATTTATAACTTAAATGGCTGTTTCTAAAATTGAAGATATGAATGTTGCTAGTGCAGCCTTATCCAAAACATTTTTCTTAGATTGCTTCGGGTGGACAGTTATTTCTATCATTTCACCTTTAATTCACAATTTATACACTCGAGTGGATTCAGAAACTTTTATACTAGCTTTATGACGGCTTTTTCTTTTTTGCTAGACTTATTGCACCATCAGTCAGAAAGAGGACAAGGTTTAGAAAATCATATCTTTATTTCCCTGAGTATGAATTTTGGAAATAAGTCCCTTTTCAACTCCTGATATAACTGTTCAGGAAATAATGCATACAAGTTAGCATAAAAACTTTGCAATGTTACAAAATATGTAAAATATTTTTAAACTTACATGTTTATGAGATATACAGGAAATTGTGATGATGGATACAATATGGATGATGATTATTGATTAACAGGTATTTGTTAAGACAATAATTAAGATGGAAATGATTTATAAAACCAAAAATGTTAAACATAGACGTAAAAAAGGTTTTGAACTTACAGCAAATACAATGGTTCGATACATAATGCTGTAAGGCAAACAATATACATAATAAAGTACACAGTTAAAAGTATAAAATTTAAAACTGTGACATTGTATACTGTAAAACTATTAAAATAAAATAAAATGATGAAGTAAATAAGTGCACTATTAAAATAATAAGAATAAAAAAATTTTTACAGTAGAATCGTAAACTATGGAACAATTCACAGAAATAACAAGAAAATAGCTGCCATTTACCTCATTATTTAAACACTCCCCCTTCCCCCTCTTCCCCACTTGATCAAATATGGATACCAAGTTTCATGTAATTTTTTACCAATATTATTATTCATCATTTTATTTTTAATTGAACACAAGACTAGACAAGAAGCATATTACAGGATTCAGAAATGTTGATATCATCAGGCGCCATTTTCTTAACAAAGTAAACTAACTCTTTCCTTTGTGAACTTTGTTAGAGTTTCGTTCAAAACATCATCACCGCAGAGCATGTGAACTGAGCAAGACTACTACTTTTTGACCAATTTGTTACTTGTGCATTTACTTGTTCAACTTTACGAACATACCCTATGTGAACTGCTGTGGAAGTTCATGCATGTTAAAAATTGCACAAATTTAGCATATAATTAATAAATTTTTTTTAAATTAATGTATTTTGTTTCACCACTGGATTGTTATTACTGTAAACCTATGAAATCACATGTGGCTACTTCATTTATGGTAAGTCTTTACTGTATTATAAATAGAAATATTCAATTGGATTATAAACAAAGGTAAAATATAGGTAAATAGTTGTGTGTATATATATATGATTATTTAAAATCATCCAAAAACAATAAAACAATATATTATAAATTGTTGTTAAATAATTAATTTATCATAGATTTGATATATAATAAATTATTTTAAATTAGAATATTATCTTCAGGATTTTCCATATTTGTATCATATATTGAAGTATTTTATACAAAATTAAGCATTTAGTAAGAGAATTGAAATTATGTTAACTTTGCAATTAAAATAATAATAATAATAATAGTAATTAAATTTATGATAAAAAATATATTTATTGTAATTATTTTGTTCAGTTTTATCAGTTTTATAATGTAATTTAATAGTTTATAATTTGTTTTGTATACTAGTACTTTCTATATATTAACAGGACTTATTATACTGGAAAATTATGGATGCAGATAATTAGTCTTACAGTTCAAAATAATGTTCTTTATTTAGTTCACCTGTTCCCCATTCTCTGCTCTTTCCAATTTTCCAGAAATTCGGCTATATATTATTAAATAATGTTTAATTATTATGCCTTTTTGTCCTTTTTTTAACTATTTATAATTTGTTAATATATAGAAAGTACTAGTATACAAAACAAAAAGGCATAATAATTAGTAATTTAATAGTTTTTATAAATAATGAAAATCAAAACTATTTCATGTGATGCAACTTTTATATTTTTTGTGATTTGAATAAATTGGTTTTATATTGTTATTGTAACAGAATTTTTAGCTTATATCAGTAGTCTCAGAAAAAAAATATACTATTCATTCTGTTTTTTACTATTTTTGTTTCTTTTTATTATTTATAGGAGAATTGAAAGAATATTTCTCTCAATTTGGCTATGTAAATTCATCCCATGTTGTTTTTGTAAGTGTAAATTTTTTTTCCTCTTAATATATTGATTATTGGCTAGTTTTATCATAATCAAACATCACAAAGCATTTGTATTAATAATAAACCAAACAATCCCATCTATTTTTATCATTCATTTGTTTCTATTAAACATAAAATTATGCTTATTTTAATTTCCTTATTATTTGATTTTTAATTATTCTTTCTTTATATTTTGAAATAAAAAGTGCAATTCATAAATGATTTTTTTTCTATACATACATATATAATATGCGAAGATATTATTTTAAGAATTAATTTTATTTACTTAATAAGATTAATCTATTAATTCTATTAAATTTAATTTTAACTATATAGCAACATAAAAAATATATTTTATAAGAATATATTAATACTAGCTATTACCCACAACTTCGCCTGCATGGATTTTGCAAGTAAACACCATTTATATTCAGTATTTCAACAACCATGGTAATTATTATATAACACCTACTGCTGAGAATAATGAGAATTGCTGAGAATCAAACAAACTATTTTCAATTTGATCAATTTTCTGGAACGTTTACAATCGTTCTATAATTGAATCAATAAGCAATAACAAATTCGAATTTAAAACAGTTTGAACATGGGTTTGAATCCCATTGCAGGCTGATTCTTTTCTTTTCTTCCAGACTATTCTAAAATTGTTTAATAAATATTAAATTATTATAATTATTTTTATAAAACTCATTCCTACTCTCAAAATTAAGGTTTTTGCCATTTCATAATAATTAAAAATATATAAAGTTTTTAAATAAAATTTCTTAACAGATTGCACCACATACACAGTTTTAAATGTTGCTGGATTTTTTAAGTTACTATATCTTAATAAAGTGTATGTTTGGAGCAACAGCACTTTTTTTATTTATTTTAAAATGTCCAAACACGATAAAATACAGTAGAGCATCGATTATCCGACCCCCGATTAACCATCACATCGGTTAACTGACCATTCTAGTCGGCAAATTCAAATGTCTGCTAGTGATGTGGCGCTACAATATTTGGCTATGTCTTGGCTACTTTAATTAATAGTACTTTTACATGTTTTAGCTGGCAACACTGGCTTGACCATGAAAGGGAGCCAATATTTAAACGAGGCTTAATTTTCTAATTTTTAACAATACAATAGTGACGATTATTATTTTAAAAAAATTTTTGTTAGTGAAAATTCAATGCGAAGTAGGTTAATAGCGATATACTAATTACATGAGATATACTAATATACTATACTAATAATGTATTTTTTTCATATTTTTTGGTTATCCGTTTTTCAGTTATCCGACCAACCCCAGTCCCCAATTGAGTCGGATAATCGACGCTCTACTGTATAAGTAAATAACTTGGAAAAAATTTGGCTTTTGCCATTTGGTGGTGTGACCATTGAATTTTTTTAAAGTCAGCATAATGCAGACCCTATTAATACAAAGTGCCAATTTTTAAGTCCTTCAGTTTTGTATTAACAGAGTGTATTTGATCGTATTACATTTAAGAAAAATGCTTAATGTAATTTAGTCACCATTATTTAAGTAAATATTTTACCAGAGGATTGTTCATCCCATATGATGATCTCAGCATGAGCATCATCAACTGGTAACAGTTTTTGGGTGCGTTCATTAATAGCAGTCGCTCTGCAACAGGAGTGTGCTGCTGTTTGTAGGCATTTAGGAATGATCGTGAAAGAAAGATGGTGGCACCCGCACTATTGATAGTATCGTGATGGAGGAATCTATAATTCTAAAATGAGCTTTCAGAGGCAAAAGAAGGGTCCCAATTATAAAATTTAACCATTAAATGGATTATTGTTGAAAGAGATTCAAAGTAGCCACGAAAACAATTAGAATGCTCACGCAGAGGTAAAAATAACGCATCTTTTATTACATTTCATGTTGTACGAGGATTTTACCCAATTCCCAAACCTTGTTAGAGTGAACCCATGCTATAAAAGCATTGTGTTATATGGGGATGTTCTGAATTCTCGAACCATGTTAGAGTGAATCCGTGCTATAGAAGTGCCGTGTTATATGGGGGTTACCTGTAATAGTATTGTACATTAATTAATAAAAAATAAAAACATAAAATTATTAACGTATTTAAACTATATATATAGTTTAAACTATATATATAGTTTAAATACGTTAGTTAAAATTATAATAATAATTTTATTTTTTATTAATTAATGTACAGTACTATTACAGGTAACCCCCATATAACACGGCACTTCTATAGCACGGATTCACTGTAACACGGTTTGAGAATTGGGAATATTTTTTTTTTTCTTATTTAAATTACTTTACTACTACTTTATACTAACTATATTTAGAAAATAAGGGATTTATATGTAGCATTTTTATTTGACTTTTTTCATTATGATTATTGAAAGGAATAAAAGAAAACATTTTTATATTTAGGATTCAGAAACTGGAATGTCTAAAGGCTTTGGATTTATAGTATTTGGAAATAAAGAAGCTTTTGTAAATGCTACAAAACAAACTGTTCATCAGTTAGAACATTCAACAGTAAGTATTTAGAATATAATTAATTATCATTGAAAATTTGTTTGTTAGAAAGAAATTTCTTTTACATAACCTTTAAAACATTATAAACTTTGATAACATATATTGTAAAGAAATATTGAAAATACAGTAGACACCCTGTAACGCGGTAGATATGTTCCTCGTTATACAAATTTCGCGTTGTAGGAATCCTTAAATACATGAGCCAATCGCAGCCTGACACGTGTGAAGTTTAGGGACTATGGCTGTTTGAAAGGTTTTCTTCCATAAAATTAATCGATTCTAGGCTAATTTGACTTAACATTTCCAAAATACGTATAATTTTTTGGGAATAATCCATATAAACTATGCTATAAACAAAAAATTGTAGGATTACTTACCAAGTGTGCACCGTTCGACGTCGCCATTGCTTAATCTTGTGTTTATCATGGAGCAGCGCACCAAACGGCGGCTGTGATTTCTGATGTTATTTTTCTGAGAAAAATTTGTTGAACTTTGGAGACATCATTAATAGAAATAATTTTTATGGCCGTTGAATAAGAAATGTTTCTTTCACAAGAAATGTATAAAATTACAGTGCTGTATTAGACTTACGGTAGCTAATTTACATACTGTACAGATGATAGTAAACTCAATTTACCCGCCTAAACTCTTCATAACGTGGCACTGGACGGCGGAAAGTAGTTCGGCTGCTCGTCCGCGATGACGTTTTACTGTGTTTTACACATCCCTTTTAGCGTCTTTATACGAATACTGTCGCAATTTTTCGCCGCATTATAGGAATCTACGTTATAGGAACCCACGTTATAGGGGGTCTACTGTATATTTAAATAATTTGGCAAATTTTAGAAAGAATAGTTTGATTTTCTGCATATATTTTAAAAAAATCATGAAATCATGAATTATATTTTTGGAAATACATAATTCAATTTTGTTACAAATTAAGAATTTCAAAATATGAAGTATATGCATTAAATTTTTCTAAAGACAATAAAACATAGATTTATTTACATTCTTTCATGAATTCAAATTTCAAAATTACAATTCTTTTCTTTCATTGGGAAGAAAGTTTATTAGTTTATTAAAATCACACAGTTTTTATTAACTATATAAAACATATTACAAATAAAACAACAAAAATATTAAAAATGCAACAGATACAGTAGACTCTTGTTTTGTTGTTTTTAACAGTACTTTGGGGAAAAATAACTAATGCATGAAAAAGATTGACATTGATGTTTTTATTGTTTATCTGGTATGGAACACGTATTTTTCGGTGATAAGCTTATATGATGGCTTTCAGTACTAGTAAATGATATGGAGCATGCTCATGAACATTTGTTTATTTTACATTTTAAAAAATTTTTAAGAATACTGAAATTTGTTCTGTTTTCTATGTTATACCTTTCTCCTGACAGATTTTCTTCTACTTTATCTATAATTTTTAAATTTTCAACAAGGGTTTTCTCACTTGTCCAGACATGATCTCTTCTAGCTCAAGACAAAATGCTAATTTTTACCAATGTTGCCAGGCTTTAAGAAAAAAAAGTACAGTATTTTGTAAAGCAGTAAGCAAAAAGTACTCGAAAATTACAATAAAAACTGGTTAGCTGTAGTCAAAGGTTTAACTGTTAAATTTGACATGCTTTTATTTGTAGTAAATGAAAATCAGTGTTTCAGTTTAGCCCTCTATTGTGAGTAAAATGATTGATGCGGGATAACATTTTTCTTTCAGTTAAAATACAGAATGAACAATGTGGGAAAAGATTGATATGGGAACAATAGATCAAAAATCTACTGTATTCTGATACTATTCTGTTCTTCTTTTCTAGCTGTTATATATAATAGAGGGGAAAATATAGCAATTGGTCAAAAAATGGCTCACTCAAATTTTTTTTTACATTTTTGGACTCAGAATCTTGAAATGTTGATGTGGTGACCAGGACAGCCTAATTGACACTAGTTGTGAGGTTTATATATCCTTTAAAGCCTTGTTATCATCAAAATTAATTGATTGCACTCTGAAATTTCTGACACCAAGTATGTTATGTTTACTGTTCATTTTGAATAGTAAACATAGACTGTGTTATTGCCTTCCACAAAAACACTCAAAAACTCATTTTCAGCATTTTGTGGAGGGTAATAACATGGTCTTGTATGTGAGTCTAAGAGTAAGAGAATGGAGTAGGAGATGACAAGATTCAGTTGGAAGAAGTTGTTTAATACAAAAAGCATACTTAAACACTTATTAGACAGCACAAAAGTTCATATGGTGCATTACACATCTAAGTAGGACATAGTATTTGCAGTTACATTCATTATTATCCTGGGGAGAGAGGGTTTACAAATTTCTGTATCTTATGAATCCTGACAAATATTTCCCATGTTGGAAAGCACAGGGAAATAGTTCTTGATGAGGTAGACCTTAGAATTTGAATGACATATCCCATGTTGGATAGCACCCAAGCAAAAATGCAGATGAAGCACACAAGTATAAATCTCAGTGACTGGATGGAATTGTGCACAAACACTAATCCTAATGTCTGAAAGAATGGGTGATGACTGACTAAAATCAGGTGTCCTTCATTGTATTCAAAGGCAAATTTCCCAGAGGTGACAAAGTCAAGAGAAAGGTGTCTTAAAGTTTCACTATTAACCCTGAGAAAGCATTTGACACTGTCAGGTCAGAAAGTTGACATATACTGGCTTCTGATAATTATCTGATAGATAATATAAAAAAAACTGATAATTATCATGAATGAGGCTTCAGAATAAATAAGAGTCAGATTGCTTTTCTGATTATCTCTTGATCAAGAGATCAAGACAGTGAAATCAATCAGAGTGTAAAGAGAGTTAGTTTTTTTCTGGCTTCAACTGTGTTAACCCAGTAGAAAAAAAGAACTCATTGAAGAAAGGAATATGGAGTCACTAGACATGTCAAAACAAACATTCTTAAAAGCTATCTTGTGAAATAGGAAAAGAATTTCTAGTGCAGGTACACCACCAAATTTCTGGTACCCTTGATTCCAGATCCTTGCCAGATTAAGCATTTTGTTGGACTAACTGATTAATAATTCATCAACACTCCTCTAACCCGCTAATTATACATCTTCTATATGTCTAAAATGTACTATGAACTTCTAGAAACTTAAGTAAATATTAAATGTAAATTAAATAAACAAACAAAATACAGGTATTTGTACACTAGTACTCTTTGCTTTTTTATATCATAAACAGTTCATGAACCAATTCCATAGATTTACACAGCTTATGTATGAAAACACAACAGTCAATTTTTTTCAACAGTTTAATTTATCATGGATCAGTATGGGCTGGTGTTTACATTTGACACCACCACTGACTCTCATTTCTCTTAGAAGCCATAAATAGGGTTTAATTTAAGCCAAATAAACCTAAGAATATCATAAAATTGCAGTATCATCACCAAGTGCAGAGTAAATAATGTAAATAAGTGCACCTTACACACACTACTATCTATGTTCACCGAGTAAACTAGTCTGGTGGCTGCAGGAATTTCAAATTTCCTCCTGAAATTTTGTCCAGATTAAAGGAGATGCTAGATCATCGGTTGTCAGTTGGGTACCTATACTTAAAACCAACATTCATTGAAGATATTTCCAGTTCAAGTCTAATTTAAGTTTCTGGAAAGAAAGAAAGAAATTCAAACAGAAAAGAAATTTGACCTACATTTTATTTATTTTGGAGTGCAAAAAGTACTCAAACTTGATCATTGTTTGAATTTCAGTCTCAATTGCCATTTTCTTAATTTTAATAAATAGCAAAATTTGATGTAAACATGTTTTTCCAAATATACCATCACAACAAAAAAATTGCCAAAATCACTTGACCAACACACAAAATAATACCATAAGTGGATTTGATTTGATACTCTCGTCATATTGCCATTTTACATTACACTGCATGTGGACAATTTAGACTAGTGCTGCTTGCAATACAAATCCCACTCACTATTCCTCTTTTATTTTCTAAACTTGGTTTTGGAGACTTTTGAGTAAGTATTTTTTTTTAATTTTTGAGTACTTTATATACCGTATTTACTCGGATATAAGACGAGATTTTTATTCATTTTTCACTGCTTCAAAAACCTAGGTCGTCCTATATACGCGAACAAAGGATTCTTTGCATTTTTGCAATAATTTCTGTGAACCATGTATACTTTATGCTGTCATTATAGGTCTACAGTCTATTTGTCATAAGTTGGCACCTACTGTAAACAAATTAAGACACACATCCCTTTATTTATTGGTTTAATCCTACATCCATCAATTATAAATCGCGTTGCATCTCATTCGTTCGCAGAAAATAGTTTCTCATTATTTATAAAAATTAGTGTTGTAACGAATAGTATATTCAGCCTGAGGCCGAATACCGAATATTCGGCCAAGAGCATGGCCGAATAGCCGAATATTCGGCCAAGAGCATGGCCAAATAGCCGAATATTCGGCCAAACTATTCGGCTTGATTAACGCACGTAATTGGCGCGCAAACCGCATTATGGCAAGGACCCTGCTCTCTATTGGCCCGCTGTCACTACGCTTCGCCAATCGCGTTAATTCTTGGCAGTTGTAATGGACAGACAAGAATGTCATGGAAGTATGTGATAAATGATGATATCAAATGTGGATAACAGTGAAATGACCTACACATGTAAATAACGGAAAAAGAACAGAGAAGGACCGCGAAGTGAAAATGTGAAAATAAATATCAATCAATCAACATTTATTTGCTATGGCTTTCACCTTTGCAAAGGGGTTACAAAATCGTGTAGCGTTAATAATACAAAGATTGTTATACATGGTTTCAAAAAGAACAACAACACAAACAATAAATGATAATAACAATAAAGCTTAATTAATAATGTTATGTTAGCATATTTAATAAATAACAGAAAAATTTATAAACTTTAAATAACATATCAGAACTTAAATTGTCGTCATATAAGCAAAACATATCAAAATCGGTTGTCAATAAAGTATCTCTTAAATGCTCGGTAATTTCGCAAGATACAAATAAATGGTTTTTAATACTTTCACAAAGTCTATTACATAATGGACAGTTAGAATGGGCAGATATATTCATTCTGCGCCTATTTAATACAATAGTATAGTCGTTGAGACGTAACTGAATTATTAAAGATTTAATATTATATTTTAAATTTGATAATAAATAATATCGAGGTGTCCATGGAGATACAAAGGAAGTCTCAAGAAACCTACACTTTTGCTCAATATAATGAATGTCTTGGGCCCAATATTTATCCCTTAATGACTGAGACATTTCAGCCAGAAAAAGTTTTTTATCAGAAATTTGAGCAAAAATAAATATGAAATTGAGTTGATAACATAATCGAACAAGTCGAGGCAGCTCATTGGCGCGAAATTCGCTTCCGTCAATGCCAAACAATTGTTGTCATAGACTTCAGAAAGCTAAATGCTTGTAATGAAAGTCACTTAGCGTGCACGGACGAAAGCCTGGGGCCGTTTGGGCTATCAAGCTGTCTCGAATCTGTGAAATCATAACTGTGACTTATATCGACGTCCTATCTGTCTCTTTTCTTCGTTATCACCAGGCTGAGTTACGTAATTGTAAAATGTGAACTCTACAACGGAAAAGTGACGAATCGAATGTCGTGAGCGCGTATTATGATGTATGCACAGGCATACATGGATTAGAGTGATAGAGGAAAGAGAAAGGAAAGAGCAAAGACGAGCGCTTAAAAAGAAGGATAGGCAGGATCAGACCCTCAGATGTGCGAGGATTCTCCAACGTAGGACGTGTACGTGTGCTGATCTTTTTAATTATAAATTGTGAATACATGTGACTAATATTATTTTCTTTTTTATTTTGTGCATGTTACAAGTTATAAATAAATATAAACAAACAACACTAACTCGATAACATTAAATCTAAATATCAAAACGATTAATTTACTGTGTTTTTGTTATTTATTACTCCTGTTTTAGGTATTCGGTATTCGGCCGAAAAGTGAAAAATAGGCCAAATACCGAATAGTAACCGAATATTCGTTACATCACTAATAAAAATATTAATGAAATACAGGCCACTTAGCAATGATTATAAATGTAGTTATTTTATATTAGTTAAATTGTTATTTTTAATAAATATTAGCACATTCTGAATCATTAAAAATAAACTTTTTCCAATCATGCAATAATGTTTTGGTTTCTTTTCAATTCATCACGTATTAAGACAAACATGGTTGTTTGCCTTAATAGGTGCACTTGATAATATTTTGTGATTAAGTAAATAAAATTAGAATTGTATTAATAAATCTAATTTTGTTTATTTTGATCTCTAAAATCACACCTTGTCTTATATGCGAGATCGTCTCATATCCGAGTAAATATGGTATATTTATACTCAAAAATTAAAAAATACTTTGGATATATATACTTGTATATACATATATATCCAAAGTATTGTTTTAATTTTCTATGAGTAATCTTAAAAAGTAACAATAAATTATTTTGCATTTATATTTTTCATAATATAATTGTTATAATATTCATATAAAGGCTTATTCACATACAATATTTTCATGTGAAAATATTAGGTAAATGCATAAAAGAATTAAATTTAAGACTATATGATAAATAAGTAATTCAATATATGTAATTAGTTACAACTATATTAAAGTACATGAAGATAAAACATAGACATGATATAGATTCAAATGTAAATAAAATTCAGTTTTTATTAGTCTAAAACATTACATTGATTAACTAGTAATTTGCATAACTTGTCTGAATTTCACATAAATTTTTTCTGAGCTGTTCTTAAAGAGATTTCAGAATAAATTGTCCAAAAAGGAACTTTTTGAATATTTAAAATTGCTAACAAATTTCAAGAAATGTCTAATTTTTTTAATTAAAATTTTCAATCAATTAAATTTTTACTTTATCTAATTCCTTTTATTATTCTATTAAGTCTACACTTAAAGATATTTTTTTTTATAATAATGTCATTTATTTTAATGCAATTTAACACATAATATGTTTATTTCAGATTAATGTGCAGCCATCTGATTCCTCATTTGGAAGAAATGAATCATTTTAAGAATAACTTGGAAGAAATGTAAATTAAATGCTCTAAAGTTAGACCTTTTTTTTTTTAATTAAAAAGAAGTAATTTAATGGTGTTTCTTATGTTTTAATTATATAAGATCAGTTAAATAAATCATAATTTATATTCAGAAACTAAAGTTGAATACTAAGTGTCAGTGTTTAACAAATTTAATTTGATTTAAATTTTACTTTTCTGGCTGTTATATACAGAGTTCCTAAGCACCTGGAAAGTCTTACTTATTGTTCTATTGTACTGTAAGAATATATTTTAAAATCACTCAAAATCAGAACTTTAAATCACATTAAATTGTTTAATTTTTTAAAAATTTTGTTTTAATGTTCCTACAGTTAATACAAAGGTTTACTTTTACTGACAGTTGCAGGTCAATTTTAAAACAAACATTAATTGTTTATGTGAAGAATTATTATAAAATGCAACACTTTAAAAACGCTTTACGGTAAATTTGAGAGAAAAATCTGCAATACTCTTGATAATGTAACATGGATTAAATTTTTCAAAATATTTTAAGGCCTTAGTTGAGTATTTTTTCTGAACATATTGTCCCCAATCAGGGGTGGAGCTACATAGGACTAATAGGGCTGGGCCTACAAAAATTGAATTATAATAAATTTTTAATACTTTTTCATTAACAATAAGCACTTATTGTATAGTAAGGAATAGTTAATAGTATAAATTATCATCATTATTATTATATTTGTATTAACAAAAAATGGAACCCCATTGGACTTCGATAAATCCTAGGCCCTGAAAAATCTAGATCCGCTTATGTCCCAAAAAGTCCTTTCAATATTATTACACGCCATATACAAGCTGTTAGATTTCTGGATTCCATATTCAAATGACCAAAAATTTACTTTTGATATAAGCTTACCTACTAAATACAGTATATACACACATGTATTGTACTGTACCGGTATAATACAATACAATACAATACATTCCCCATGCCAGTTTATGTCATTAGGTTTTAATTTAATTACAGTAACCTGCGAATCATTAGCGAGGTTGCGGCCGAAGTTTTCATCTCTAAAACGTGAACGTCGAAAGTCGAGCGCGGCGCTCGACGTTCACGATTTAGAGATGAAAACTTCGTCCGCAACTTCGCTATTAATTCCTGAAGATAGTTTAAAATTCTAACGTTTTTGTCAACTTTAAATTCACGTCTCTGTATTAATCGGGAAATTTAAATTTTAAAACATTTTGCAATTAAATTTGAGCGAACAAATAATCTAATAACGATAAAATTTGTCTTCGAAATATTCGTAATATATAATTATTTTCAAATTCCTTACAATTACCTTATACACCCTCGATTGGCATCCCCAGGAATTTTTCGGGGGGTGGTCCATCCGGATATGTCGGGCACCGTTCCTTACCACCCAGCCTCCCCATTGTGGGCCTGGCCGCAGTGCCGGCCCGAGGCAAGTTTTAGGATGGAGCGAGATCCTATTATGGCGCCCTCTTGGTTGCCCCTAATTTATACCCTTTAATTTTCTTTACCACTGAGGCGCCCCCTAGGACTTAGCGCTTGGAGCGGCTGCTCCGTTCGCCCTATGGTAGGGCCGGCTCTGCCTGGCCGAACCCATAATGGGCTTGCTAAAAGAGGTTAACTATTTTCTATGGGTTGGTAACGCTGTGTTCTATGACATGAGTAGGAAGAAATGTCCTTTGTATCTATGATCGTTGGTAACCAGGTATGTCGTTATTTTTGAAATTGTTTTACTGTATCCTAAACAGTTCAGTGCAAAACGAGTGTGAGGCCGGGACCACACACTCCCCCTGGGACGGAAATCGGCTGTCGAGCTAAAGTCAATATATCGGTGACTTATTACGTAAATAGGACCGGTGTGACCAAGGAACGGGGTGCGAGACAATTTAATTGTCGCATTCCAGGCCTAATTGACAGATTCACGGTCGTCAATCGTGAGAACGATCGAGGGATCGACTGTCGGGGAAACTTTGGACGGTCACCTTACAGAGAGTTCAAAGCAGGTCCTGCTGACACTCCTGTGGAGGGGGCGGCGGCTGAGACAGCTTCCTCCTCTCCGGGACAGAAAAATAGACATTAGGTGACAATTTACGGGACCGTCATCCGGCAAAGGGCTTGACCCGACTCCGGAGGGGAACGGCCCGGACGGGGTCATTTCGGCGACCCCTCGGCCCGAATCGCGTCCCTGGCAACCGACCAGGGACCAATAGAATCGCAGGGGACCAACTTTCGGACCAACCAAAACCTCGGGATTTCGGGTGAGGAAAGATTATAAAAGCCCGAGGTCCCAAGGATACGGGGAGGTTGCAAGGTGATGTTCGAGAGCATCTGTCCGGGAAATACGAGGCAGCAAAGGATACCAAACTCCGAGTGCTAGAACGGATTTTTCCGAGACGGTTCTCCATCCCTCCAACGTCCAGGACAGCGTCAACGGAGACGAACCTTCTTCGGTCCATCACACCGTATCAACGGAGACGAACTTTCGAGCCCATAATCTTGGAGACAACTCTCTCTCTCTGCGCGGGATCTACCACCCCGGATTGTGTAACTCATTGTAAGCATGTTTTCACCAAATAAACGCGTTGACTTAGTAAATACGGTCTCTGTTTGAGTCTTTGCGTCCAGCAAACCGTGACCCCCATACGGAAAAGGCTTTCTCGTGTCATCCTGACATCACGGGCAAAGCGAGGGTCGTAACCTTTCACCTTAAGGGCTCCCAGCATTACACGAGTTCGCCAAAGAGAAGTAAAACTTATATTTTATGTGACGGAAAGAAAGATACGATTCTTTTTTTTATTGTAGTGAAAAATAAATGGTGTCGTTTATTTTATATCTTAATTCTATATTAGAAAGATAACCTTAAACGTTAATTACTGTGCAATACAACTATGTTTCGCAGAATAATTTCTTTAGATTATTAAGCTTTCATGAAATAAAAGTATGGAGTAAATCATCGGTGCTTTGACTCATGAGATACTGGGCCACATAAATTAGCCAGGCCTGGGTTAAGCTATCGTCAATATTACACAAATAACTGCGATCGTACTCGATGACATTGTACAAAAAATCATTTTCGATAAACCTTTTAGTGTATTGTCTGAATGCAAAACTTAATCACAATTTAATTTTACGTACATTGCATTCTCAAAGTACGTAAGAAACATGACTTACGAGTTAGAGTTAATGAAAATCGGCTTACGCAAAGAAGAGGAAGGGGATTCACTTACTTAAATGGCAGACTTTTTGTAATCGCTTTATGCATTAATCTAATTGAATCCAATCTACTATAAGGCGTGTTTTCATATAGCTAACCAAATAGTGATTGTTTGGCTGCATATTTTTGCCATGACTTTCGATTTATGTTGTTTCTCGACATGCGTTCAGAAGAAGGAATGAATCATTACGATAATTGGCTGCAGTTGCCACGTTATTTTGACGCCATTGCTTCTTTTTCCCTCTAGAAGAAGCATGTGATTGCATTATATAGTGGACATAAAAATAACCCGGCGAAGTTAGTGGGATTTTTTACTGGGGCTAAATTATGATATGATGATTAACAATTTTAATGATAAATTGATCTTAGCTAAAAGTAACATTGAAAATGATTATGAACAAGTTTTATAAGTACATAATGATCCTCATAGTTATAATACGCTAATTGCATAGATACGTAAATTTGAGATCGCAAAAAATACACGTGAGCTAGTTTTTATGCCGGATATGCAATATATACGAGAAATGTTTTATAGGAGAGAGAGCGTTAGGCAGTAACGTCAAAGTCAATGATATATGCAGTCAATTCCCATGATGATTCATTCCTACTTCTAAGCGATTTCTCGAAGAACTCATGTTTGTCCGTTAGCGAAAGGCAACAAGTTATTTAAGCAAAAATGCGATGAAATAACTTATATTTTGCATCAGATCGAACTATAGATTATTACCTGCTTTGCGGCCACAGGTTACCAGAGATCCTCTTGGAAACGAAGTTATCAAACAAAAAAAAAAAAAAATGGGTGCTTGTAAGTGACAAATGGCTTGGTAACCAAACCAATGGTACAGTTGTCCCTCTGTAGTCCGACGTTTTTTAATCCGACATGCTCAGTAGTCCGACGCACCTCCCGTCAAGGTNCAACATACGAGTGATTTTGAAATACATTAGAAAAAATATATTGATATAAAATAATTGTTTACATATTTTAATTACAGACGGAAGGCTTCGACTTGAAATTTCAATCGATAGAACAAAGAGATATCAAGAGATTTTGGGATTTGGTGGAGCTTTCACAGATGCAGCCGGCATTAATATTCTCAGTCTACCGGAACAATTACAAGATCAGATATTGCGTGGTTATTACTCCTCCGACGGTAATTATAACAATTTTAAATTCAATTTATTCAAACATTTAATTAAAGAAAACAAAAATATACAGGTTTGGATTATACTTTTGGAAGAGTACCCATAGCCAGTTGTGACTTTTCTACACACGTTTATTCTTATGACGATGTACCGGGAGATGCGAATCTCACTCATTTCAGTTTAACCGAAGAAGATTCGAAATTGAAGGTAGTTTTTCGTAAACTTGTGGAAAATTTAAGCAAATTTCTTTAAAAATTTTTGTTTCATTTAGATTCCACTAATCCACCGAGCTCAAAAAATGCAATCTAAGTCGATAAAATTGTTTGCCAGTCCTTGGAGTGCCCCAGGATGGATGAAAAGTTCGAGGAAGATGGGTGGTCCTGGAATACTTAAAGAAGAATATTATCAAACTTGGGCAGAATATTTTGTCAAGTAAATTTTAAATATATTAATAGTAGATTGCATTTAACTCTGTTTATTTAGTAAAAGTATATGCATAATGCGAAAGTTATATGTTATGCCTGTAGAAGAGGAGAAAAACAAATTGGATGAACCACTTAAAAACGTTCATCTGAAAATTAGAACGAAAAGAAAAGATAGAATTCTAGAGCACAAACAAAATTAAAAGAACACATACAAAAGTTTAAAAAAATACATTAAAAATAAAAGAAAAATTTTTTAAATTACTCAATAGCATGTTGCAAAAGATGTAAATGATAGCTTAGGAGCATTCGATATATGATTCTAATCATTATTATTAAAACATTGATGTAGAATGTCATGCTTATAAATTTACAAAATTTCTTTATGCTCAATAAGGTCTTAAATTTAAATAATGATACTTGCTCTCCCCAGTACTCAATAGGTACTGGGAGAGAGCGAGTATCATCATCGACTCTCTTTTTAAAGGAAGAGTATGATGTACTGTACAGTGGCAAGTCACTACTAAGTTGAGGTGGAGAGCATATATTTTAAATTACATAAATTAAAAATATGATTAAAAATTGCAGCCCAGCACTTACAATAAATAATTGCTCGTTTATAAATGAAATATACTTTCTTGCTGAACCAAGCAGAAGGCTATAAATTCTCATTTATTAAAATATTAGGCTAGTCTTGTTGTCATCTCTTATGGATTTCAAAGTACTAATTATTCTCATATTTTTGTGACCCATAAGTAGCCAGTGGATGAAGCCAATGAACACCTGTAATTAGTCACGGGTTTGTATCTGACTAACGAACTTGCCTAACGAACGTATCTAACATCTACACAGGGGCCAGATTCCTATAGAAAGTCCTCTCGGGATGCATCTACTCTTTGGCAGATCGTCCAAATGTTGTCTTGCTGTATTGGTGGGGTATGTTGCAGTCAAACAGGTTTCAGTTTGGTGTACTCTGCTAATAAAAGGAATGTTTTTTTTTCCCCTTGTTTTTTTAAATATATATTTGCATCCAGGAACTGTCAAAATTATCTAATAAATGAACTACCTAAATATTAAAAAATAACAGTTTTTCTAAATTATGATTTATAGAAATCTCCATTGTATCTTCGGTATGAAATTTATTCGAGTATAGAAGGGTAACAATCTCTAATCTGCGATAAATTCAGTTATTTAGATAAAGATTATCAGCGATTAACATTCTATACTTTCAGATTTTTGAAACTTGAGTGACAGTATTTGAACGTAATGCTCCGAATCACTTTATTCTCTTACATTTTATGGATCTATTTTGGTAAGTAAAAGACTTCATAATTTAATTTATTATTGATACAACATGCGACTGTAGTTATCATACATTAAGATAAATATAATCTGATTAATAAGATGATTTAATGTAAAGAAAAGTAGTGTAACTATCACATAATTTGATAATTTCTTTGTGTCTGAAGCTAATTTGATATTAGTTTATTTTAAAAAAAAATATGAAAATAATTATCAATATGTAGTGAAAAACATTAAAATAATATTTGTGGTATGAACGATAAACTAATTTTTACACGATGATAGATCTATTTGAAGGTAAACATAACGTTAAATAGATTATTTTTACTTTGCTTTCAGACTTTGGATTGGCTTGTGTTCCAAAAGATTACGGATTTGGAAGTATTGTATGCGTTTGTAATTTATCAAATTGTACGCTTCTTGGTCCCATTGAAATAGCAAAAGCAGGAACCGCAAAATTATACGAAAGTACTAAGGATGGATCGAGATTTAAAACCTCGAATTTTCAATTTTCCTCGAAACCTCCTAAAAGTTTGTAACAATAAATCAACATACGAGTGATTTTGAAATACATTAGAAAAAATATATTGATATAAAATAATTGTTTACATATTTTAATTACAGACGGAAGGCTTCGACTTGAAATTTCAATCGATAGAACAAAGAGATATCAAGAGATTTTGGGATTTGGTGGAGCTTTCACAGATGCAGTCGGCATTAATATTCTCAGTCTACCGGAACAATTACAAGATCAGATATTGCGTGGTTATTACTCCTCCGACGGTAATTATAACAATTTTAAATTCAATTTATTCAAACATTTAATTAAAGAAAACAAAAATATACAGGTTTGGATTATACTTTTGGAAGAGTACCCATAGCCAGTTGTGACTTTTCTACACACGTTTATTCTTATGACGATGTACCGGGAGATGCGAATCTCACTCATTTCAATTTAACCGAAGAAGATTCGAAATTGAAGGTAGTTTTTCGTAAACTTGTGGAAAATTTAAGCAAATTTCTTTAAAAATTTTTGTTTCATTTAGATTCCACTAATCCACCGAGCTCAAAAAATGCAATCTAAGTCGATAAAATTGTTTGCCAGTCCGTGGAGTGCCCCAGGATGGATGAAAAGTTCGAGGAAGATGGGTGGTCCTGGAATACTTAAAGAAGAATATTATCAAACTTGGGCAGAATATTTTGTCAAGTAAATTTTAAATATATTAATAGTAGATTGCATTTAACTCTGTTTATTTAGTAAAAGTATATGCATAATGCGAAAGTTATATGTTATGCCTGTAGAAGAGGAGAAAAACAAATTGGATGAACCACTTAAAAACGTTCATCTGAAAATTAGAACGAAAAGAAAAGATAGAATTCTAGAGCACAAACAAAATTAAAAGAACACATACAAAAGTTTAAAAAAATACATTAAAAATAAAAGAAAAATTTTTTAAATTACTCAATAGCATGTTGCAAAAGATGTAAATGATAGCTTAGGAGCATTCGATATATGATTCTAATCATTATTATTAAAACATTGATGTAGAATGTCATGCTTATAAATTTACAAAATTTCTTTATGCTCAATAAGGTCTTAAATTTAAATAATGATACTTGCTCTCCCCAGTACTCAATAGGTACTGGGAGAGAGCGAGTATCATCATCGACTCTCTTTTTAAAGGAAGAGTATGATGTACTGTACAGTGGCAAGTCACTACTAAGTTGAGGTGGAGAGCATATATTTTAAATTACATAAATTAAAAATATGATTAAAAATTGCAGCCCAGCACTTACAATAAATAATTGCTCGTTTATAAATGAAATATACTTTCTTGCTGAACCAAGCAGAAGGCTATAAATTCTCATTTATTAAAATATTAGGCTAGTCTTGTTGTCATCTCTTATGGATTTCAAAGTACTAATTATTCTCATATTTTTGTGACCCATAAGTAGCCAGTGGATGAAGCCAATGAACACCTGTAATTAGTCACGGGTTTGTATCTGACTAACGAACTTGCCTAACGAACGTATCTAACATCTACACAGGGGCCAGATTCCTATAGAAAGTCCTCTCGGGATGCATCTACTCTTTGGCAGATCGTCCAAATGTTGTCTTGCTGTATTGGTGGGGTATAGATACACAGACGACGGCTTTTATATCATTAGTTATTTTCTGTGTAAAACTTTACTGTTTTTAAAATGTGGTTTGGTTTGGTTGGTGGGACCGAACCAAACCACATTTTTGTGCATTATTTTTGNAATTTTTTATATAATTTATACCAAAAATTGTTAATAATACTTTTTGTTAATATTAGTTTAATTAATATAGTTAGTAGTACTTTGATATAATTTACAAAAAATAAATATTTCTAAATGAAATAAGTGGAGGTTTTTTTTAATCAAATTTAAAATTCTGTACTAAACACGATATGCACACGCAACTCAGAGTGCCGATTGGCTAGCATATGTCGGATGATCACGCCTCAACTTATTATTATCACTTTGCCCGACTAGGTGATAGCAGTATTCATAATGACCGGTCAATTTGATAAATGAATCAATATTTATCACACCGCGTACCATATTTGGTGATTATTCATAATGCCCGATTAATCACTTTGTCCATAACATATATATACTGAAGAAGTAAAATGGCAAGGCTGTATTTGGGACAAGACTATGTCTCGGAGACTCGCTACTAAGTGGGATCACTTTGACGCTCAAGGCAGGTCTCCTTCTCATTCTCCAATCTTCTTTATCACTGGTTTTGAGTGCAATCTTTCAAACTTCACTGTCCACGATGCATTTTCAGTGAAATTAGTCTATCCAATATCGAAATTTCTCAACATTGCGTGTTTCCCCGGTTGAATTTTTGTCGATGCCTAACGAAAACTTCCCGTTTTTGAAAAAAAAAATCTTGGCTATTGTATTGTCTGAAATTATTTTTTGATATTGCACAAACTATATATATATATATAAATACAGTAGATCCCCCTATAAGACGGTAGATACGTTCCGTTCTTTATGAATCCAATTTTGTAGGAATCACAGCCAATCACAGCCCGACACATGTGAAGTTTACCGACTACGGCTGTTTGAAAGGTTTTCTTCCATAAAATTAATCGATTCTAGACTAATCTGACTCAACATTTCCAAAATATGTATATTTTTTTTTTTGGAAATAATCCGTATAAACTACGCTATAAACAAAAAATTGTAGGATTTTTTGTTTATAGCGTAGTAAGAAATAATCCTCTTATAGTAATCTACCTTGTTTGTACTGATTAGAGACTGTCCAAAATTCATTTTCAATATTAATAAAGCATATATTTTTTAACTTGATCTCTGACTCCATTTCATCACTCAACCTGCAAGATGTGATAAGCCTGTATAATTAGCCAGAACTGGACTACATCATGAAACAAAAAATTAAGTTTGGAATGTTTTTCTCTGATAATTCCTAAAAAATTTTTTAAACAGTTTAAAAAAAATGCTGATTATTTCTCTATTCTGTAAAACTTATCAACTTCCTTCAACTGAAATAGAAAGAAATAGAGATCTCTAATCTTGTATTTCTTTTTTATTCTGTATTAATTGTTCTTCAAATATTAATACACATTTTACACAGTAAATCCATCTAATATAGATACTATTCAAAATGGAAACCTGTCTAAATGGCAAATTTTAACATTATGGAAGTAATCATTTTTTTATTTAAGTTGACAACCTGTATAATAAGGCTATATTAATAGTTTCCTCTGTCTATTCCAAATGTATGTATTTCCCAAAAAACTGTTTTCAAGTTTTAGAACAGGGATGGGCAACCTGTGGCCCTTAGGCCGCATGCGGCTCGCATTAATATTTTTGTGGCCCGCGTTGCATCAAATATATATAAATATATCAATTTCCCAGCATAAGGAAATATGCAGCAAAAATTCAAATGTTATTTTCTACAACTTATGTATGTGAATAGTTTTTCCCACAATGAATTTAGTAAAAATTAAAACAAGAAACCAGCTAACAGATTCACATCGAAACTAATATTTAACCAAATGTTTCTGATATATTACGTTTACATCATTTCCAGAAGCTAAATTAAGTATACCTATTCTAATTTATAATTAAATATGAATAAATAATTTTGATGNGTTTTATGTTCTGACGGAAAGTATAGACTACTTATTTTGCGGAAATAATTAGCTATTACAATTTTGTTCTAATTTGAATTATTTTACTCAAACAGATTTTTGAAATCTTATGAAAAAAATAATATAAGTTTTTGGGGATTGACGATTGAAAATGAACCCTCAGCAGGTTTTATTCCTTTTTACTCTTTTCAATCAATGGGTTTTACTCCAGCCACCGAGAGGAATTTTCTCAAAAATTATTTAGTCCCAACTCTCCGTGCCAATCAACTAGGTCCAGAAAAAATAAAGCTTATCATCATGGATGATCAAAGACTTTTTCTCCCGTTTTGGCCTCTATGGGTAATAATAAATTTATGACTATGTATAAGTGTAATAAAACTCAAATTAATGTGAAAATTATTTTGATTTCAGGGACTGGATGACAAAGAAGCAAGAAGCTTTGTATCTGGAATTGGATTTCATTGGTATTGGAATGCCATTTCTCCTGTAAAATCTTTAGATCTAACTCACGATGCTTTTCCAGACAAATTTCTATTAGCTACCGAAGCTTGTTCGGGTTCTGGAATTTTTGAAAAACCAAGCGTTCAATTAGGAAGTTGGAAAAGAGCAGAAGACTATGCTCACGATATCATAGAGGTAAACATTTTTCATTAGCCTTGTATGAATAAACATATATTCAATAATATGCTATCTTCTTAGGACTTATTGCATTGGACAACAGGTTGGATTGATTGGAATTTAGCTTTAAATACTAACGGAGGTCCCAACTGGGTAAAAAATTTCGTAGACTCACCTATTATCGTTAATGCCACTTCAGTAGAATTCTATCAGCAGCCTGTATATTTTGCACTAGCTCACTTTAGGTATATGAATGCTCATTTATTTATATTTAAGAAAAATATCAATAAATTACTAATTAACATGAAATTTAATAGTAAGTTCTTGCCTCCTGGATCCGTTCGGATTGACTCAAGCATGAAAGGAATACTTGATTGGTTTATTGAAGTGGCAGCATTCGAACGACCAGATAAAGCCATAGTATTGATTCTCATTAATAGGTTTGTAAAACAATTTCATGTTGTTAGTTCGATTGTATTTTTATTATTATTTATAAAATACTTACTTATTATTTTTATAACTTTAATAATAATTCTTGTTCGTTTTTATACTACAATTTTAAGAAATTTAAATGATTTTCAGACGTTTCTTCAAAATCGAGTACGTGTTCAGAGACGATAAATGGGGTTATGTTTCAAACAGTATACCTGCTCACGCCATCCAGACTTATATTTGGAGATCTTAATGAAAATGTTTGATAAATAAAATTACTAATGAATGAATTAATACAGTGGAAACATCTTAAGTAAAGCTTTTTTACATAAAAAGAGGAAAATATTTTTATTATCATAGGTTTTTTTTAAAAAATTAGATGATTTGTCAGCAACAAAATGTATTAATTACATAAAAAGTTATTACACCAATAAATTAAATTAAATTTGTTATTTAAGATTCTTACTAAATAAATCTTTTTAAAACTAAATCACTGAATAGATTTATTGAACCAATAAATTGATGTGCACTGAGTTAAATAACNCCTAGTGATAAGTAGATTCGGAGACAGGTAAATTCGACTTACGTCGTTTTTCGACTTACGTCGTTTTCCTGGAACCAATTACCGACGTAAGGCGAGGTATACCTGTAACTGCAAATTTCAAATTCTGTTATATAAAGTGCAATAGAGGCTAATAGTATTCATTTTTAAGTATATTTTATTATTCAAGTTTACAAATGTTATAACTTGCTGGATATGTGTGGTTTATAGAATATATATTGGGTTGTTCAGAAAGTAATTTCGTTTTTTTTTTTTTTTACCACTAGAGGAATTAGTTGTATTTTTACCTGCCATTTTCATTCTAAACCGTATTGTCATTATATATTTTGACAGCTAACATTTTAAGGCTTATTTGTAAAAAATTTTGTTTGATTTTGTGCTATATTTTTTTGTATCACATCAAATATGGAAGAGTGAAAGCATTTTTGGCACATTTTGCTCTTTTATTGCTGAAAAAGGTAAGAACACTGTTCAAGCAAAAAAAAATTGTGTGACGTGTATGGAAAAGATGTGTTGACAGAACGACAGTGCCAAAACTGGTTTGCAAAATTTCGTTCTGACAGTTTTAATATTGAAGATGCACCACATTCTGGAAGGCCAGTTGAAGCTGATGAAGACAAAATAAAGGCATTGATTGAAGCAAACCTTCAAATAATAACACAAGAAATCGCTGGGATTAAATTTGTCAAATTCAACTGTTTATGATCACTTGAAACAACTTGGTTTTGTTTCAAAGCTCGATATATGGGTTCCACATGTTCTTAAAGAAAAAGATTTGCTCCAACGCATTAACATCTGTAATTTGCTTCTCAAATGCAAAGAAAATTATCCATTTTTGAAGTGAATCATAACTGGTGACAAGAAATGGATTGTATACAACAATGTCAAATGCAGGTGATCATGGAGTAGAAGAGATGAGCTAGCTCAAAGCACTTCAAAAGCCAATATTCATGAAAAAAAAGTGATGCTCTTTGTTTGGTGGGATTTTAAGGGAAATTTTTTTTTGAGCTTCTACCAGACAATTCCACAATTGATTTGAAAGTGTACTGCCATCAACTGGACAAATTGAATATCATCATCAAACAGAAAAGGCCAGAATTGATCAACAGAAAAGATGTAGTGTTTCACCAAGATAATACTAGACCTCACACAAGTTTGGTAACTCGTCAGAAACTGTTACAGCTTGAATAATAATAATAATAAAGGAGGAGGAAGGGCTGTCTGCTTTTGCAAACTTAGCCCACTACGAAGAGAAAGGAGTGAAGAAAGGGTTGAAGGAAGGGNACCCTACCTAATTAACCCTTTCAAACGGAAAAAAACATGACTAATAAAAATGCAAGACTGTGTACGTATGTATTTTTATTATTACATATAAATAAACATAGTAAGAAAGTATATATTTTTTATTTTTAGGGGTCACCAGAACGAATTAATTAAATTCCCATTAAAACCTATGGTAAATCGATAATCGGTTAACGAACAATTCGGATAGCGAACAAAGTCTTGGAACGGATTATGTTCGTTAACCGATCACCCACTGTATTTAAAAATTCAAAATTGTAAATGCATAATTAAATTTTATTTTTTGATATTCTATTTGTATAACTGTTAAATAATTGAACAAATGAACTGAAAAAAATTCAAGTTTTAAGAACTGAAGATGAATTATTATACAGTGGTGCCTAGTATAACGTACGCCTCGAATAACGGACGCTGCAAACAACGGACTTTCTGTTTGGTCGTTACATGACTCGAGCAACGGACTGGCTTCGAACAACGGACTTTCTGCGAACAAGTGCGAATGATGTTTCCACTCGTTTGCCATTGCCAATGACAATCTGCTATTTTTATAATAGTACTAGCTTACCCGTCGCGCATTACTGCGATCTCAGAAGAAAGGAAATTCAAGCAAACTCATTATGATAAAATTAAATTTACATTTTATCATTTTCATTGAAACTTATTATTATTATTCATTTTCATCGGGAAAACATTTCAAAGTGTTGTTTCAATTTTATTTATTTATTGGAGTGCTTTGTGGATACACGATATTTTTTGTTCTTCCGTCTGGTGCGTACACGAATAAATCAGAAGGTTTTCCGACACGTGAGTTGGCCACATACAGTTGTCCAAGCGAGAAGCACGGATTCTTTAAATTTAACCCACATACTCGCAGAGATTGTTAGAAGTGCGATATTCCCCAATTTTATATATTTTTTTTAATCCTTCATAATTTTGATTATTTAATTGCTCCTTCCTCTCTTCCTTGGCGTGTTGTGAAATTTCTTATAGTTGGATAATAAACCATTTTATTGTAATTTGTCTTTTTAAATTATTTTGAGTTGATATTAAAATTTGGAAAAGGGGGATCCCTGGATCGGTAAAATAAGCGAATTTCCTTCTACAACTTCGGTTGTTGTTCATGATACAGTTAAGGCTTTAACGTTAAAGTTCGAGCGATTACGTAATTAGCAAAAAAAAAGTTGAAATAAAGTGATTAAACAAAAATTATAACAAATATCGTAAATAATAAATGCATATATAGAGATATTTTTTGGAGGGGAAATGGTCTGCTACCAACAAATTTAAATGATTGCTTGTAAGATATGATTTAACAACCTGAGCAGTTTGTGCATTTGATTTGCTGGATTTTGAACTTCGTTTTGATGCTATGTTGGTTATTGCAGAAAGCTCACATCCTACATATTTCCATGTTGGTTAATAAACGCTCACATCCTACATATTTCCTCGAAACAGCACTGGCAAAACATATCTNTATAAACTAGCCTTGAACACTGCAATGTCACAATAACATTAAGAACAGATTACAATTTTAACACTTAGAGAGAATGTAAATATCAGCTTACTATGATATGGGATGTGCTACCACACCCACCATATTTGCCAGATTTGGCATCCTCAGATTATTACTTATTTCAGTCTTTACAATATTTTTTAAGTGGTAAAACATTTACTTCAAATGAGGATGTCAAAAATCACTTGGATCAGTTTTTTGTAAGCAAAGATCAGAAATTTTATGAGCCTGAAATCATGCTACTACCAGAAAGATGGCAAAAGGTATTGTGCCAAAATGATCAATATATAGTTGAATAAAATATTTATATATTATAAGAAAGTTGTTTTTTCCACCAAAGAAAAAACAAAATTACTTTCCAAACAACCCAATTTATATGTAGAGAGAGCATTGATGATGATCGTCAAAAGATGGTTTGTGAAATTTCAAAATGTTAATCCTTTAAAGGTGAACCAAACTTTGAAGGCCATCTGAAAGAGTTATGGTTATTTTGAAGTAAGTTCCTGAAATTGTGGAAGAAATTTCAAAATTACAGTAGAGCGTCGTTTATCCGAATCAATTGGGAACTGGGGTTGTTTGGATAACTTATTTTTTGGATAACCAATTATGTACGAAAAAATATATTAACCTATCCCATGTTGAAATTTTTCTCCGTTGCATGTTGCTTTACGTTGAATTTTCGTCGATGTTAAGCCTAACGAAGACTATTGTATCGTTAAAAATTATTTCTTTATTTTGTACAAACAAAATAAATATATTGAAAANAATAAATTAAATTAAATTTGTTATTTAAGATTCTTACTAAATAAATATTTTTAAAACTAAATCACTGAATAGATTTATTGAACCAATAAATTGATGTGCACTGAGTTAAATAACTTTTATAAATAAATATAATGTGTTTTCGCTTAACTATTTGAATAGTACTAGGTGAAGACCAATGAAATTGAAATAATCTTGGATAGTATTCTCTAGATTTACATTCATAACATGGCGAGACGAAAACCTAGACTTTGTTTACGTATATAGACTCGTATTCTGATTATGCAATCCCTCCTTCATCATTTGCTAAGGATTTGTTTTCCCTTAAAGCCCTTTTATGCGCTTATTCTGTCTTCTCGAGGATCCATTGTCTCTAAGTTTCTTGTCTTTGGTTATCTTTCCGAAGAAGTTAGGTTCTCATATCTTCACCTCTTGGTACAGTACAATATACATCATCAATCAAGTATCTGAACTGTAAATTCTAAAGTATATTTACTGGACAATATATTACACGCTACATAAAAAATATTTTCAAGACATATTATATAGTAAGTTATATAGACATTAAACAATTAATATGTTGGGAGAGATCTTAGTCTATTCAGCCTGTCTCGTGTTTTTTCTTCTTTTTGTCTTCCATTCCTTATTTGAATATTCTGATCGACCAAACAATTAGGAACTCCATCAACTGACAGGGCAGTCTTTTTGTTTATGTTAGGCGAATACTAAAGTCAAAGGTATAATAATGATAGACTGAGATATAAAAGTACAGTACCTTATGCTATCCTATGACAGACATACGTACAGATGTTGCAACTGCCTGCCGCTCCATATTCTTTCGAGTCTTGGTTTTTCATTTTTCTGATCTGGTCTACTAAACGTCCATTTGAAAAGGGGGCACTGGCTTATTGAGTTACTGACCGTCTCTGTTTTATTTCTGATTTCTCTGATTACAGTAGATAGACAAACATCTGTTCTGTTGTGTTGAAGTTCCTTAAAAATCTCATGATATGATAATCCTTGTGCGGAAAGTGCTTTGTATGCACGTGTGTCCATGTCACTCGATATTTCTGTGGCCGTTTTCGAATGCAAAGATATGAAACTCTGCCACAGAACGCTACGTGCTCAATCTGTAAATTTAATCCATGTGCAACTTATACATGGATTTAATTTCATTATGATATGAGTCATAATTAGTGAGACATTCTCTGTATAAACTTAGAAAATAAAGAATTTGTAGTAAACGAATAAAGTCAAATCTTAAATTTAATTAAAATAGAAAATATATCACATATTTCATACAAGTAATAGTACGTATAAAATGTGTTTTTTTCATAAAAGTTTTAAGTTCAGTGGTGTATTGGGATAGAAACGGACCGGAACGATGTTCCGACACTTATTTTTTAGGAACCGTCCTAGACTGTTTAACCTTATTGTGACACTAAGCTATAACACATTATGTAAAAATGTGAGGCCCTAAACTAGGACGTGTGTCCTAGCAAAGCGGATTTAATATAACTGGATAAGCAAACCAATGATTTACCCGTTATTACTTGAAACGGACTGTCATCGGTTTGCTTAGCCAAATGTATTAAAGTGCTGTTACACTCACCTTATGTGGCTCTGTGTATTCTCTCGAAAAATATGTAGTAAATTTATAGTTTATTAAAAATGCATTGAAATTTATAAGAAAACTCACGAAAACTTTTCAATGTAACAATAATTTTTCAACACGAAACTATTAAAAATAATAAACAGGAAGTCAATTTGATAAAATTAGTAGCGAGGTTACGGCCAAAGTTTTTGTGAAAGTCGCGCTCGACGTTCACGTTTTCGCGTTAAAAGAGAGGTTGGGGCCAAAGTTTTCACCACGAAAACGTGTACGTCGGACGTTCAGCGCCGCCTTTAAGTAAGTCTAGAAGTTTGACAATGGTGTTTGGAACGTCGAGCACGACTCCACTGACGTTCCAAACGTCATTATCAAACTTCTAGATTTACAGGAAAGCGGAGCTAAACGTCCGACGTACACGTTTACGCGTTGAAAACTTCGGCCGCAATCTCGCTAATCCATTACGTTCGGATTTATAATAAATGAGTAAATACATTAAAATAAGTTATTTAATTTTAATATTACTTAATGTGTATTAATACAGATTAATCAATAAAATAATTAGCTTTTAAAAATGATATTTGTCATTTTTAAAATTTTAAATGTAATCAGATAGTAAAATAACAACAGATGGTGCTGCTCTCCGACCAAACGATTGTATGAAATTCATCAATCCGAAGTAGTATTATTTAAAACATCAAAAAATGGAAGAAAGTAGAGAACAAATTTTGGCAGATTTTCAAGTAAGATTCAAACTAAATTCTAGAATATTTCAAAATGTATAGTTTAAGTCGTTATAAAACTGTAAATGTAGAATTTTCTCTTATCAAAGTAGGCTTAAGTGTAGAAATGCAGTCTCATTCAGTGGGTGAATATATATATTTTTTTCTCAAGAAAATAAACANTAAATACAAAATTTTAAATTTTCTATATAATTTTATGGTAGTTGGAAATTTTACTTAAAAGTAATTTATTTTCCTGAATCCAATATTATCTCAAGTATTTTGATAATTAAAAATTGAGTATTGAAATCTAAATTCAGCACTAACAATAAAATTTGTGATTAAATGTAAGCATTATGCTATTTTTTAGAAATATTAAATGGAAATTTAACCAAAGATGATGGTTCATCACTGTTATAATGAATTTTAATTATAGTAAATTGCAAAAATGAAAAAAATACAATTTTAAGAGTTTACTAATGTTAATTTACTTTTTCAGTCTTGTACAGGATTAGACGATTTAGCTGAATGCATCATGCACTTAGAAGCAGCCAATTGGAACTTACTAGTATGTTGTTATATTTTTATTTAATTCTTATTAAATAAATTATTTTAAATATTAAATTAATGTATATCAAAAACAGTAAAAATATTGTTTTTTGGCAAATCAAATTATGATTTATATACTTGTACAACAGTGGTATATTTAGCACGGAAAAATTTTCCAGTTTTAAAATAATGCTTAATCTGTTTTTTGTTATTATTTGACTATAAACTAGATGAATAAAATGATATACTGATTAGTGCTTGTATATTTTTCTAATAAATTGAGCAATAACTTAAACAGTAACTTTACTAGATTATTTATTACATTTATGAATGGAAATGTAATTTTAATTGGATTTGTTTTTAATTTTTATGTATTCTTTAATATTTTCTTTATTCTTCATGTATTATAATATATAATACATCAAAGATTCATTATTAATTACTGTAAACAATAAATAATTAAAACTATTTTGAATAACAGTCCATATTTGTAACATCAGAATTGCAGCTTCTTTTTTATCTATTTCAGGAAGCAGCAAAAATACATCTACTGTCTGTCTTATTTTCAGCTCTGTTCTTGAATTCTCTTAGAAAACTTCGGCATAAAAAAAGATAATGTTTAGAACACTCATTGTCTGGCTATTGTTTCCTTTTAGGGTCTATTAGGATCAGATATTCTAATTGACTTTTCATTCAAAAATGTTACAGCATGTTTTGGCTAACAGAAGAGAACATTAACTTGATGTGGGTGTATATTTACATATGTATAAAGCAAGCTAATTAGTTAAATGAATGTAAGCAATAATGACTGTTTTCAACAAATTGTGAATATTTGGACTTATAAATTATGCATTTTACCATTTTTTAATAAAAATTACCTTCCATACACAAAAGATAAAATAGTGTATGACAAAACTAAGTAGGCAATACTTTATATAATAAAAAGATTAAAATGGGAGTGTTTAATATATAAATGACAATGCATAACTCGATTTTAATTGGTTAAGCCAAACCAAGCCTTATAATTATTCAAATTTAATAAGAGATGGTGGCTTAACCAACTACTTCTAGTCGAATTCATTAATTATTAATGTAGCCCAAAATTAGCCCAACAATTTCAGTATGATTGTTTGGCTTAATTTAAATGCAAGAGAGTAATAAAATTAATGAATACAAGAAAATTTAATAAATTAATCAAAAGTATTTGAAACTTATCAAGTATTTTATAGTTCTATACTTCACAAATCATCAATGTTCTTCCTCCAGCTGCTAATGCTTAACTTTTTTTATTTTCTCATCCTGTGCTTTCTGCACTCATATTCTGTGGCAGTCATATTGGATTTCTTGTCATAATGAAGTTTGATGTCTCAAACAGACTTGTTTTATCATCATCATCACTAAAAAAGTACTTATCACTATTTAATAGGATAAAATATTCATGAAGTAGGAAAGAAGTTAAAAAAAAAAGTGAGAAAATAAATGAGGTTGCCCACCAGAATGTACTTTGGAAGTACAGTACAGTAGGACCCTTCCATGAGCAACCAATATGTTCAAAGACCCCTTGCATAAATTGAAATTTCCACAAAATAGCAAGCCCCATTAATTGGGCTGCTATTTGAAAAAATTGTAGACCTATAAATTTTTACTACTGTATTGTTCGTCTATATGTCTGTCCTTAAACTTGAGAACAGTATTAGATAGATGAAAGTCAAGACTAGATATGGAAAGCTTATGGGCAGGAGGCCCCCAACTAACTTAATATAAATGTCTGGTGTGTAGACCAGAAGTCATGTGATTCCAATTAAAAAATTTTACATGCAGAAAGGAATTACATAGTTGATCGGCATGACTCTGTTGTTGTCAGGAAAGTATGATGTACAGGGGCAAGACACTAATAATTTGAAATCTAGATCATATATTTTAAATTAAAAATACAGTTAAAAATTGCAGCCTGACATTTTGATGTCATAATAATTTCTGCTTGTTATTAAGTATTTTCTATACTAATTTACCTATTGCACACTTTTTTTATGTAAATAAGGCAAATTAAACTATTTTAACAATAAATAACATGATACTGTAAATTATAAAAACAACTTTAAAAAATTTTCAGAATCAGACCCTTTTCTTTGTCACTACATCTAAAATTTTAATGTTTTTTCCTCTAAAGTAGACACTTTACAGTTTTTTCCCCTTTCTTTCTTATTAGCGCTACCATCATTGCTATCCTTGTGTTTTAGAGCCATGTTTGCAAAGTAATTAGCATAAGTGAAACTAAGAGAGGCACTGATATTGCAGAATTTTGTTACAAGTGAGAATGCTGGACAAAGACTGATGCAAGTTCCTTAGTGTTTTATGCAAAACAAAGAAATTAGTCTTAATAACACTTTCCCAGTACAAGAATGAACATGACTGGCAAGGAGTACTATACTTATGTCCCCCACCAATTTTGATGAATTTTGGCACAAAAATAGTTTTTAATATGATAATGCAATCCACAAACCATTTCATTATAAGGGACATAAGGAGTGAGCTATCAAGGTTTAAAAATTAAGGTATCCATTCACATAGTCTGCTGCCTTTGGCTAGTTTGTGTATGCTCCACCTATCACAGACAATTTTTTTGGTGTTTAACCATGTTATGATTGTAAATTTTTTTTATTTTAAGTGATAAGTGTTTATAAATAAACACATCTGATACATTTTCCTGCTCCAGAATTTAAGAGCAATGTTTTTGGATTTGGAAAATAAGGAAATTGGACATGAGAGCATTTTTGGAAAATAGAGGTTTGTTGTTTATAATTGGGAAACAAAGAAAAAAAAGCAGACAATTAGAGGAAAAGTTTGTTATTAAAGTTAAGTCAGTATGGAATCTCAAGTCAAGTCTGTTCATATTGATAACTTAAATTTAAAGGCTAGGGATACATGGTTGCATTGTTTTAAGAGTTACCATAGCATTGGAGTTGAAAAATAACATGGCTAGTTAGCAAAACAGCACTGCATTCAGCAGAGAATATTATGCTGGAAGCAAAGACTTTTTATCATCAAAGTCCTCTGATATGGATTTTGGCTGTGTATTCAATACCAACTGCTGTGATTTCCAATATGAAACACTGCCTATAAGGGCTTACACCTTCAAAGCTCAAAAATCAATCTTTGGGAATGCTGTCTCAAAAAATCTAGCAACATAGCTACATTGTGCAGTATGTTTAATAGAGCTGGTAATATTGTAGGCTACATTTTTCTATATTTACAAGAATGTGAGGAGTGCTTCAGGTCAAAAGTGCAAGTGGAGATTGATTGGTACTAGTGCCTTCTAACTTCACTGTCACTTATAGTAAATTAGGCAAAATGAGTAAGTCTCTAAATGAATTCTTTTTGGAAAGACAAATAGTCCCAAATGTAAAGAAAAGTTTCCTCTCTGTGATAGATTCGTGGGGCAGACACACAAGTATGGATTGATATACAAAATTCTTCAGTCAAGCTGCCAATACATCAAAAATTACTTTTAAAATATTACTAGAAAACTGTGTTTTTCTGGTGAATCCTCTTGACATCACCTTTTGTTGGCATTTGCCAGAGAAATTCTTACAGGCCTAGTGGTATTCTTCAATGCAAAAGGATACACAGCAATGATAGTTGGAATACATGCAGTAGTGTTATCAAGTTGCAACTCTTGCACTTTCAATTATCTGCTGACTTTTCAAATTTATGATTCATTAATGATGGTATTCTGGACTTCTGACTGTAGAGAGAAATTCCTTAGCATCAATGAAGCATGCTTCATATTTACAGAGTTACAATATTGTCTGTATGCTGTAGATTATGATCAAAATAGATTTATAAAATGTGCCCACTGTTGGAAGTGTTTATCTGTGCACCATTTATGGATTGAAAGCCATTATTATTTTTGCACAGCTTCTCCCTTTTCTGAGTAAAGAATATTAATATTAATTGCCAAAAGTAATTACTATTGAGAGTCTTTTAGATGCTACTGCCCTGATTGGAATAATAAATAAAATAAGCTCATTGTATGAAATGACTTTTTGATTTACTGGTTAGACTTCATTTCTGAAGTTTATTTAAAATATTATTAATATAATATAATAAAACTGTTTATAAGTTTAATTAAATCATTGATATGTTTTTAAGGATATTGATGTAATTATTAATAAAACATGACTAATGCAAAAATTATTTGTGATACTTAAAAATTTAATGATGGTTGATATTAAACTATTCTCCAAATAACAATTGTGTTGATATTTTAATGAATGATAGAATATTGCAATGTGGATAACAAGCATGCCATCAACTCTCTCTTGCTGTTCCTTTCTTTTCAGACAGATCAGCACATGCATGTCCAAACTAATGTATTACTTGTCTGTTAGGAGAATCAGTTCCACATTCGATTAATTAGCCATAACTTGCTCATTATGGCCCATAGAATGAAACAGTTTGGATGACTGCAATATCATATCAAACACTACCTTCATAGCAAAATTCATCAAAATCATTGGGAGGACATAGGTGTAATACTCTTTGTGAGTGAGATGCTGCAAGACTTCATGTGCTTTAAAAAAAATGGTGTGGATTACTGCCCAATTAATAATTTTTATTTTATATACAGTAGAGCATTGATTATCCGGCCCCCGAGTAACTCTCACCTCGGTTAACTCGAACGCGTTCTAGTCGGCAAATTCAAATATCCGCTAGTGATGTGGCGCTACAATATTTGGCTAAGTCTTGGCTACTTTAATATTATTTTTACGTGTTTTAGCTGGCAACACTGGATCGACCATGAAAGGAAGCCAGTATTTAAACGAGGCTTAATTTTCTAATTTTTAACGATACNAAATAATAATAATAATAACATGAATAATTTTATAATATATTTAACATTTTACAATTTACTACTACAATTTCCAAATTAGCAAACTTAATTTGAATTGAACAAAATACAGTAGAATCTTGTTTTAACAGATTGTGGAATAATGGACCCTTTTTTTTTTTTTCCTACCTTTATATATTGTAAACTTTGTTGTTTTGTTTCTAATGTGTAGCTAATATTTGGGTGTTTCTGGGAATTTGTATAGTTTGATGATTCACTTGTACGATTGAACTCTTTGTACAATTGAAGAATTGTACAAAGGGATTGCGATGCCACCTAGTGAACATTCTGATGCTGATTTGAGTGTGGTGCTGAAATTTAGTGAGGCCATTGAGTCTTTTCAAGTTTTGAACAACTTCCTGACAAGTTTCAGCATAAATGAACAGGCTGTATGTGACATTGCTGATATCAATTGGTTGTTGCATTCAATAGGCAGAAAAGTGATATCGAAACAAACCAAAACGGAAGAGGTTTTTTAATAAGTCGTGAAGTCGCGTGAAGTGCTAACGAGCATGTGTAATTTACTTCTGTTTGTTCTTACGGTATATGTAGTTTGTCGGCTTTGTTGTACACACATACACAGTACAGTATAATATGCAATTTTGTAACCTAGATGTTTGTATAGAATAAAGAATAGAGATCTCAAAAAACTGAATAATTTCAATATTGGTATTTCTAATATGCAGGGGGTTAAAAAGTGAAAATTTTCCTGGGTGTGCAGGAAATTTGTTTGTGATGTAATGGATTCTTGAAACAACAGATGATTTTTGGCTGTCTGAGCAATTCATTAAAGTGAGATTCTACCATATATAATACAAATAAGAATAAATAAATATATTTTTAACTTCGAAAGCATAGGAATGCCTGCTTGATCATATTGACAGAAATTGCACTATTCGAAAGCTGGAGCTTAGATATAAGTTCAACTGAGTCAACCTGTGTTCTTTTCTGGCAGTGAAGTAGATTATTTACGAATGTTTTTGACTGCATTCACTAGTCTGCTCTAGGTTTAACTGGAACTTCTTATTTTTAAAAAAATAGAATGTCTCAATTTTTTTTATCTAAACAGTAAGGAATTAATTTGTTCAATATGATTATTTTTAATAGGAATTAATGAAATGCTGTAGCATTAACTTTTAATTAGATTTTTATCCAGTTTGAATTAATGAGGCAATCTAGGTGATAGACAGGATTTCTGTTTGCTTGTTCTTACATTTTGTTTTGTTCATTTCACTTTTTAGTTGTCAAGTTTCTCTAAAGCACCTTTGCTATCATAAGTAGATATTTTTTCTCAAGTGTCTGGCTGGGGATTTTATTTGATCTATGGACATGAATAAACCATGTCAGTTGTTTTCACTTTATTCTTGTTATGATGTCTGATCTTCCTTTGTCAACTGTATCAATTATATTTCCAACTTCCTCATTTATGGTGTGGTCTGTATAAGGTATTAATAATTTTCTAAAACATTTCATCTTGAAGACAAATACAGAACTTTTTTCCCATCATAATTAAATTCTCCAACTTTTGCTGCCATAGAAAGTATTGAATTAATCAAGGTTTAAACACGATGCAGTCTGGTTGACAGTTGTAATTTATTATTTATCCACAAAGATTTGTCTTTGAAGGACTGCTGTAGTCTTAATTTTTGTCTAGATGTAATGTAATATTCTATTTATGTGAACAATACTCCAAATAGTAAAATTGACCATAGCTAATATTTCTGTCAATATCCACTTTACAATTCATAGTCTTTAATGTGAATAGTCACTTCAAATTTTTCAAAGGTGATATTTAATTGTGGTTATAAGGCTCTCAACCGACCATCGCAAGCCCTGGCAAGGCGTAATATAAATAAACATCTCCAAACCCGATATCCAATATAGTAAGACACCAACCGAATGCCGTAAATCAATAGGGCTATTTTAATGCTAAATACTAAATAAATTACGTAATTAATTTGGCACTAGAGGTAAGCGTTAGGCGCCATCTCTTAATAATATTAATAATTATAAATAAATAAATTAATTTAAATAATTTAGAACCGCTGGGAGAAAAAATCGGCCCGGAGCGGGACTCGAACCCACAACTCCGTACTGTTCGACACGAGACGAG
>NW_019385108.1:325379-330541 GCF_000671375.1 Centruroides sculpturatus | reverse complement strand
GAGAAGCACGGATTCTTTAAATTTAGCCCACATACTCGCAGAGATTGTTAGAAGTGCGATATTCCCCATTTTTATATATATTTTTTAATCCTTCATAATTTTGATTATTTAATTGCTCCTTCCTCTCTTCCTTGGCGTGTTGTGAAATTTCTTATAGTTGGATAATAAACCATTTTATTGTAATTTGTCTTTTTAAATTATTTTGAGTTGATATTAAAATTTGGAAAAGGGGGATCCCTGGATCGGTAAAATAAGCGAATTTCCTTCTACAACTTCGGTTGTTGTTCATGATACAGTTAAGGCTTTAACGTTAAAGTTCGAGCGATTACGTAATTAGCAAAAAAAAAGTTGAAATAAAGTGATTAAACAAAAATTATAACAAATATCGTAAATAATAAATGCATATATAGAGATATTTTTTGGAGGGGAAATGGTCTGCTACCAACAAATTTAAATGATTGCTTGTAAGATATGATTTAACAACCTGAGCAGTTTGTGCATTTGATTTGCTGGATTTTGAACTTCGTTTTGATGCTATGTTGGTTATTGCAGAAAGCTCACATCCTACATATTTCCATGTTGGTTAATAAACGCTCCCATCCTACATATTTCCTCGAAACAGCACTGGCAAAACATATCTCTGCTTTAGTACCTCCCTCCAACTTAGTAACCAATGCTGTTTTAAATGCTAAAGCTAACATTGTAGCTACACTAGGTAAACTTCCCACTAACTTGTACCGGTTGTACAAAATAGATGTTATTTCATTATATCCATCAGTACCACATTTTGAAGCTGTCATGCTTGCTAATGCACTTCTACTGAGTTCTGGTCACCTCATATCACATGTATTACATTTGCGTGATGCTCTTTTGTTTATCACGGAAAACAACTATGTATATGTATATATATATATATATATATATATATATATATTTGTCAATGCTTTGTTTGTACACCCCGTGTGTGTGTGTGTGTGTGTTAGTGTGTCTTATCATAACATAAAAGATGACACTATCCAAAGAAAACTTCTTAAATTTTCAGTGTATAAGCTTTTCTGAAAATATTTATTCTGTTTAAAAAACAAAGGCATTTTTCTATCTATAAATTTTGTGAAAATTCCATTTTCCCTCTTGATCTTTAATATGTCAGTGGTGTTAAAAGTCAGAGATTTTTACCATCTGAATGGAAAAGCTAGATTGGCCAAAAATATAAAATACTAGCAGACCCTGCCATGCATTGTTGTGGCTCAAAACGTATTTATTATAAATGTATAACACTTCTTCCGTGGGGGGAATTTTTCAAAAAATCCCTTCTTAGTGTACATTCTCTTGACACACCCTATTAAAACGCAATCAAAAACACAGAAAACCACATCTAAAATAGTTTGAATAGGAGTAGAGTTCTTTACGGTAAGCCTTAATCCTGTCCATCTCCCCCCAGTGGGGAGAATTTTGACATGTATATTATATAAAAACATGTGCATATTCGAATGCAGCATTGTGTCAAAATTTCAAAGGAATCTGTAGGAACAAACAAACATTACATTTTTATTTATATAGATAGATAGAAGATGATCTGCTTTAGTTCACCCTCACAGAAAAGCATAATGCCTAACAGAAAAGCAAACTTAGGTTGTCATACTCGTAACACCATCTGTGGACATAAAAGCCTTAATACTAGATGATATCTTTTAATTTATATGAATGTTTAATGGAATAATATACAACCTATGTCCACCCTGAAGTTCTTTGTAAATATTGGTGAAAGAATTTTTGAAATCGGATAAGTAGTTTCGGAGATTACCCCTACATACAAACTTACAAACGTTACCTCTTTATAATATTAGTATAGATGATACTGTGTGATGATATAAAATTTTCTGTTGTTTGTAAATCCCTCTTTCATTGCAAATACTTAAATGAAAAAAATATTTGTATTGAAGGGCATTTGAAAGAGACTGTAAAGAAGTTAATTCACTACATGAGCCAGCTTCTACAAATGTTTATTGATAATTGACAGTTGTTATTGGACTGATCCTTTCACTATTTTCATTATTAGTTTTGTCTTAAAATAACTACTGTATTATTTTCTATTCTGTTTTTTACTTACTAAAATGTTTTAATAAAAACATAAAATACTACTGTTATCAGTGATTTGTTTATATTAAATAAAGTATATATACTGTTAATAAAGCAAATTTTTCTTTGTTGAAAAATATTATAGGAAAATATTGTTGTAACTGTTTGAACAGGAAATATTGCAGAAAAGCATTGTTTCATTTGCTGAAAAATTGCTACAGAAAACAATGAACTTTTTAATGCATCAGTTCCATTTTTCAAAAGTGTTCGATTTCTGCAAGAAAGCATTCTTCATCAGAATTTCAAGCTCGATATAGTAAAGTTGATAGTGAATTATTTCCTGGTCAAAATAAATATTACTTTCATATTTCTTTCCCTTTTGTGTACTTTTAAAAATTAAATATCAGTGGATATTTAAAAATTAACATAATGGCATATTAACATTTTGTTGCGATTGACATTTTGTGTATTTTTTGTTGTCTGCCATCTTGATCTAATGACATCATAACCATTCAGCTTTTTGTTGCTTTTTTATATGACAACAAAAATTAAAACATTTTAAAATTTTATTTGCTGAAATTTTTCTTTGTTTTGAAAGTGGACAATCTTTGTTTCTGCATTACTTTTCTGTAAGTGGGAATAGAGTTTAGAGTTTGTGTATTGACATTTTTCTTTAATATTTTGTTTTGTTAATTCATCAGGTTAATTAGCTATGTAGTCAGTGAAATCAGCTGGGTGGCAAACTCATTAAAGTCCTGGAAAGAACACTGATTATAAGAAAAGACAGGAGGAAAAGCTTTTCCATTGAAAAAAATTATTCTTTCTTCTTGATGTAGCCCAGGGCTTGCTAATTGTACAGACTTACCACACTTTGTAGGTTAATCTGACTTTGTTTCATCACTTAAGTTTAAAAATATACTTTAATATTGGAAATTCATTTCAGACTCATAATCTTATCCTTATCAGTCCAAACAGCAAGCATAGATTACTATAAGCAGATTTCCAGCATATATACAATTAAGTTTGCAATTAATTCTATTTTATATATTTGTTTAATCCTCATCTAAATATTTATTCAGAAGGTAAATGTATAGTCTTTAGTTAACAATTCTGTTGAGAGCAAGATTATCAAGTTACGTATATGTTATGGACAAAGCGATTAATACGGGCATTATGAGTAATGACCAACAAAATTATTACAAAATCCATTGTAATAAATTTCAATAATTTATCAAATTGACTGGTCAATATGAATACTGTTACCATCTAGTTGGGCAAAGTGATGATAATACGTTGAGGAGTGATCATTTGACATACGTTAGCCAATCAGAACTTACATCTTAATTGCGCATGCGTATTGCATTTAGTACCGAATTTTAAATTTATGTGACCAGTAGTTAATCTTTCTTCTTTGACAAAAGAAACAATCATGGAGGAATCATTAAGTGATATGAATAATCGCTTCAACAACTGATTAAATGAGTTACTAGCAGAAAAAGGTGAGAACAATCAAATTTTTACAAAATCAGCATATTTGTCAATGATACAAAAAAAAATGAAAGTTACTTCTAAGTTACCAGAAGAATATCAGTGTTTACGTAGATATGACGTATCTATCGGAAATTTAGAAAAATTAATTATTCCTGTAAAAGAAGGTAATGCGATTAAATATTACGTTCACATGGAAGAAATATTTCAGATATTTCATGATGCCCATATTGCTATTGGACATGTCAGTAGAAACCGTATGGAAAAAGAATTAAGTACGAAATATAAAAATATTACAAGGGAGATAGATGATCATAATTTATTTGAACTTGTGTGAAATCTGTCAGAAAAAAAGAATGTTCCTAAGAAAGGCTTAGTAGTTAAACCAATTTTATGTAATAAAATGAACTCAAGATGTCAGGTTGATCTTATAGATATACAGTTGCAAGTCGATGAGGAATATAAATTTATACTCGTGTATCAAGACCATCTAACTAAATTCGTTCAACTATGACCATTAATTAAAAACCAAAAGGGCTGAAGAAGTAGCATATGTTCTTTTAGACATTTTTACAATTTTCGGTGCACTGAGCATTCTACAAAGTGATAACGGCAGAGAATTCGCCAATAATATCATCAAAGAAATGTGTAATATGTGGTCTGAGTTAAAAATGGTGCATGAAAAGCCCAGGCATTCATAAAGTCAGGGTTCAGTAGAAAGATGTAATCAAGACATAGAAAATATGCTTAGTTCTTGGTTGGAGACTAACAATACTAACAAATGGTCGGAAGGATTACTTTTTGTACAACTGATGAAAAACCAAGCGCATCATACTGGTATAAACTGCAGCCCCTATGAGGCCATGTTTGGAGCAAAGTTAAAAGTTGGACTAAAGAATTTTATACCTAATGAATTGTTGATTAACGTTAATACGGAAGAGGATCTAGAGAGACTTTTTAAAACTATCGATGAAGTGTAAGTCAAAGTTGCTCAAACTCTGAAAGTCCAGGTACCGTCCAAGAAAACATTATGAAAGATTATTTGATAATGCCACCCTTACATAGCAAATATAACTGATGAAGTTCAAAGATCTACATCATCTTCACATGAAAAAAATCTAAACCAGGATGTTATTAGTATTACAGAATTGGTGAATGAAGAAGAAGAAACAATTCAAACAATTGATCCAAAAATAGAAGAAAAAATAAGAAGTGTGTCTAAAACAAGGGAGATGGCTTTGTTTAATCTTAAAAGCAAGCAGAAAAAATGATTAATACATCAAATTCCAAATACACAGCAGCTAATGTTGGTGATACAGTAAGGATTCGTGTACCTGATGTAGATCGAGCCCGCAGTGATGGAAAAAATATTTTAGGTGTTGTTGCGATTAAAGATAAAAACCATTACAAATTGGGTACCAAACATGGCATATTAAATCTATTATATTCCAGAAAAAAATTTACTGTTTGTAAAGAAAACTTCATTTCTGTTGGAGATGTACCAGGTGCAGAAATTTCGCTTAGAGAATGTGCAAGAATGTCATCAATTTCTGAAGGCCACAACTATAGTTAATGCTGCTGAAAAATTGGTTGAA
>NW_019385108.1:307924-314623 GCF_000671375.1 Centruroides sculpturatus | reverse complement strand
ATTTTTCTCCGTTGCGTGTCGCTTCGCGTTGAATTTTCGTCGATGTTAAGCCTAACGAAGACTATTGAATCGTTAAAAATTATTTTTTTATTTTGTACAAACAAAATAAATATATTGAAAAATATAAAAACAATAAAAATTATACTTCAGAAGTTAATTTAGTATCAAAAACATAAAATATTTGAGTAGCCCAAGATATAGCCAAAGATTGCAGCGCCACAGCACTGGCGAAAATTTAAATTTGCCGACGGGAATTCTTTCGGATAACCGACTTTTGGATAAACAACACTCTACTGTAATAGGCATGAATAGAACAACTTCAGAAGGCATCTATATTGATTAGGCAAAACATTAAGCTTTAAAATGTTTTGGATTTCCATCATTTGTTAGAAAAAACTCTCATGGATAAAGCAACAATATGTATGATATTTTTCAATAAATATGATGACTTGTTTTTAATAGACTGGCCATCGATGATGAAAATGCATTGTGTACACTCATTGCCATAAAAATTAGTGCACCAATTAGTTGTTGGAATCAAATGAAATCGTATATGGTGACTGTAATGGTGATATAAGTGAGTGATTACAAAATGGAAGGAGAAGTATCATTTATTGCAGGAAAAACTACAAATGAAAAGGTTCTAATACTCTGTTGGGCCACTCTAGTATGAATACACAATGTGATAAGGTCAAGCATGGAGATATACAGGTGCCATATGGTGTCCTGTGGCATCTCAGTTTACAGTTGCTGCAAGTGGTCGTCTAGTTTGGCCAAACTTTTAGGCTGTCCAACTTGGTGTCCCTATTTGATCCTAGACATGTTCAATCTGTGACAAAGGGGACCAGGCAGGCCAGGGAAGTGTGGCAATATGATGGAGGCAGTCCTGTGACACCCTTGCTGTATGTGGTCAAGCATTGTTCTGTTGGAAAGTGGCTCTTGGGATTCCTGCCATGAGAGGTAACACCTGTGTTTGCAGGATGTCATGGTCCCTTGGATCACTACTAGAGGTGACTGGCTGTCGTATGTGATGGTGCTCCAGACCATCACACCAGCTGTGGGGGCAGTGTGCCACTCCAAAGCATAGGCAGGATTGAGCTATTCACCACAGGGCATCCAGACATGAACATGCTTGTTGTCAGTGCCTAAACTGTATCTGGATTCATTGCTGTAGACAACCTGGTTTCATTGTGTTGTGGTCCAATCCTGTTGGGAGCAACATTACTCCAAATAGAGGCAACAGTTGGTGGTAGTGTCAGTTGCAGCACATGTAATGGCTGCTGCAATACCAAATGGTCCTCACCCAAGTGCCTGAAAAGTATGGACAGACAGGGACCTGTAATGATAGTGCCATCTGTGTTTAGATGACAGACAATAATATAGTTGGCTGTGTGCATGCTTGTCAGAGGACAACATGGTCCTCTCGGCTAGTGGTTTGTCGAGGGCATCTTGAGCGTGGGTATGTTGTATGAGAGCTCTCTCTCATCCACTGATCCTAACATCACCTCAGTGTTGCCAAAATGGCCTAGGTGGTGAGCTATTTGGTGAGATGACCATCTGCTTTCTCTTAACTCAATGATCTTCCCCTCTCAAACTCAGTTAGTTGTTCATATGGTCTTTGATCGTGATGTAAAGTCATCTCTAATGATAATGTCCCTCTGCTACAGGAAGGATGCTCTTTGCACTTTTATAAGTCAAAAGGATGCACTTGTACATGTGTGACTCTGCTGGCATTATGCAATGAATCATCACACTATAACACTAATAATTTCCATATCTGCTGAGACTTATCTGCATGCCAAGTTTTGCAGTGATGCTACAACAACACCTCGGTGTGCTAATTTTTATGGCAATGAGTGTATAATATTGTTGAATGAAAGAGGTTATTCTTCAAAAGACATATATTAGTGCCTTTGTCTAAAGCAAATATTCATCAAAAAAGGTAATGATAGGTGATTGATAAGCATAGAGAAGAAACATGTACCATAAGATTTGTTTTTTAATAAAATTAACACTGATTTTAGATTTTAAAAATTGCATAGATTGGAGGAAGCATTCTCTGCAAAGCAGCCAGTAAAAGATAAGCATTATTGTGTTTTATGATGACAATATCTTCCTCACTTGCAACTCAGTAAACTGGGAGTTTTAATAGTGAATTTTACAACATCCATCACATTCTCGCATTTGATTCCAATTTTCAGCTTTTCTTATACATTCAAAGCTACTTTAATAAAAGATTGTTTAAAAGTTTCCTTTAAACAATTTTTGCACATTCCTTTTAACTTTTTAAAAGGAACATACTAATTTTTTGATTCAAATACAGGAAAATTCTATTAAATAAAATCCACAAACTTATGATATAAGGGTCAGCTATACCCAATTACTATATTGTGTGGATTCTATTTAATTAAAAAGTATTGATATAACATGTCCAACTAAGCATTTGAGAAAAATTCTATTACGTTGTGATTCCAAATTATCAGAAAAAAAGGAGACAAGTTATTTTAATTAACTAACAGATAAGTCTGGCGTTGCTCTGACGAAAAGTAACGATAGTGAAGATTAAGATTATTACATTATAGCCAATCTTGCCCATTAGCACAGAATGCAAGAATTAGGTCCTCCTGTTTTCACGCTAATTAGAAAATTTTTAGATGGGTCTAAAAAAATGTTCGATTTCCCGCAAAAAACCACATCTGTGCCTGTAAATCTTGCACGTCACTTTCTCTTAACACTTCCCTTCTGGGGAAGTGTTAACAATCTCTACCCCACAGGGGGAATTTTAAAAAATCCCTTCTTAGTGTATGTTCTCATGACATACCCTAACTGTGTACCAAATTTCAACCTTCAACTCCTAACTGTTTGGGCTCTGCACTTATTATTATTATCAACCTATCTCGATTATATATATAGATTGAACATGTAATTGTTAACAATTTTTCATTTTTTAATCAATTTCATTGTGAATTTAGTTAAAAAAAATCCAAAGAACTTTTGTACTAGTTTAATACTTAAAAAGGAATTGTTAATCAAGCATTTATGTGAATGCATATATGAAGACTGGATAAATGTAATAATGAATTTTTTCCTAATAATAATGGTATTGTATATAACAATACCAATGTCATTCATTAGGTGCCAAAAATTTAATTACTGTATCACAAGTAAATAATGATTAAAACAGTTAACATTTTAATGTTTAAAGCACTGTTAATTCATAATGATAACAATTACATGTTATCAGCCACATACTGAGACTGATAATATGAAATAAGTGAAGTTTTATAAGCCTTTTCTAACTTGTGTGTGTTTTTTGGAGTCTGCTAGTTTTGATAACATTAAACTGCTGATGATAATGATTTACAATAAGTGGAGTCTGTTGAATCAAAATTTCATCAACATACGCAAAAAAACAATTGTTAGAATAATTTAATGCTCTATTAGAATTAAATTTTTAATAAAGTTTATATATAATTTTGTTGTTACTTTTAAATATTAGAAAAATTGTCTTTCTATTTCAAAAATACTATTAAAATTTCTAAGTTGTATTTCATATTTTAATATTTTTGTAATATACATAAATAATAAATTAATAATACTATATTTTTGTAAATTATGTACTTATTTTTTTTTTGTTGATAATAGGAAGCACTTAATAGTGTCATGCCTCAGGAAACTCAAACTCTTCCATCTGAACATAGAAATATTCCAATTGAAGTTATAGATGATTCCAGTTATACAGAAACAAATTCTACAACATCTAGACCCAATATTCTTCCAGAGTCAGCTCATTCAGATCACAATATACCATTAGTTTGTGTTGAAGATGGACCACCTGAAATAAGGATTTTAAATATATCTGTAAAATATAAAGATAAGATTATTTGTCTAGAAATTCCTGATACTGAAAGCATAGGTAAGGTTTGTTTCCTTAGTATATGATATAGCTTAAGTGTCTGTTTAGATAACTTTTCATATTTATTCAAATATTATTTCAGCCTCAATAAAAACAGCATTATTTTCTGAATTTGGAATACTTCCATGCAGACAACAACTTTGTGGATGGAAACAAAATCACTTTACTGATGATGTAAGAATTAGATTATTTATAGTGAAAATACAGCAAGTCCTTATTTAACATTGTTTTGTTTAATGCCATTTCATTATAACATTGTTGATGAAAGATTCAAGTACATTTGTAATTATTTACAATTGTTGTTGAATTTTCTTATAAACAGCATAGTAGTTTCCGTGAGATTGAAAATAAATGCTGGAGGTTGCAAACATGATCCAATTACCGTATATTCCGGTGTATAAGATGACTGGGCGTATAAGATGACCCCCAACTTTTACAGTTAAAATATAGAGTTTGGGATATACTTGCCCTATAAGGCAACACCGGGTGTATAAGATGACCCCCGACTTTTGAGAAGCTTTTCCTGGATTAAAAAGTCATCTTATATGCCGGAATATACAGTAGATTAATAATAATAATAATAACACTCATTGACAAACACAATAAAATCACATATATTATTGACATAGCCATTCCAAATACTCACAATATACAAAATACATGCACTGAAAAAATTAGCAAGTACACAGAACTCGCCCAGGAAATCAGGCATCTGTGGTGGATGGATAGGGTGCTTATTGTACCTGTCGTTCTCTCCTGTACAGGTGTGATACCACACACGCTACACAAAAGCCTGGGAACATTACAATTGAGTAGAAATACATACATCACACTNTATAGTAAGACACCAACCGAATGCCATAAATCAATCGGGCTATTTTAATGCTAAAATAGCCCGATTGATTTACGGCATTCGGTTGGTGTCTTACTATATTGGATATCGGGTTTGGAGATGTTTATTAATTGTGGTTAATACTTGTATGTCATGTTCATTTTATATACATCATTGGTAAATCTTGGAGAGTTATTTTTCTGTTTTCCACTATCACTGTGATATTATATAACACTGTTGACCATTGGATCATGATTTAAGCTGTTGCAAATGAAAGTGGTTTGTCTATTTTTTTTTTTTTTTTAATTGAGTTAATGATGACATTAATTACAATTGTATGTGATGTTTTTATAAACTTTTAGATTTTTTTAAATAAAATATAAACATATTTTAAATCGGAAAAACATAATTTCAACATACTACCAATTACCAATATTTTTGAATCAATACAAATGCAAATCTTTAAAATATATTGATTTAAAAATAAATGGACTTAAACCACTTTCATTTGCACAGGCTCATTTATTCTAGGAAGGTGCTGAAAAGAATTGGTGATAAGATATATTCTTATTGGACTTTGTTCAATAATAAATGTCTGGTTAGTGTTTCCTTTTTATATCTGACTTTTTATACAAGGATTTAATTAATTTTGTAATTTAAGATCAAGAGCACATACTGTATATTATCTTTTGTAATGTGTCATGCCAGATAGAATTGAAAGGTTTCTGTAAATCATTTAAGTTACGACACACTGTCATAGTGCTTTTGCCCTACTATATATAGACCTACAATTAAATACAGTAATACCTCGACTTATGCTACCCTGACTTACGCGAACCCGGAATTATGTGATTTTCAAATCTCGTCGATTCCACTTTTGTTTGAGTGCCACGCAACTCTCGATTACTCACTCCCCCCACACTGTTGTTTGGCTTACATGTTCTGACATGTGTCGTGCGGAATCGACATATAACTACAATTTATTTTGTGTTATTTATTTCTGTGTTTGTTATATCTACTGAGACTGGAGAGACTCTACTATGTCATCCAAACAAAGTAGAACTGATTATTCTACATCAAACAAGAAAAAACTTTATCTTTGGAATGTAAAGTTAACATTATTAACTTCGATACAAAAATGAAAATTTGTGAATTGGCAAAGAAGTTTGATCTACCGGAATCGACNACGAAGTAGAACTGATTATTCTACATCAAACAAGAAAAAACTTTATCTTTGGAATGTAAAGTTAACATTATTAACTTCGATACAAAAATGAAAATTTGTGAATTGGCAAAGAAGTTTGATCTACCGGAATCGACAGTCAGAACAACTATAAAAGGTAAAGATAAAACTCTCGAAGCTGCGAAAAATGCTCAATCTTTAAATTCAAGCATCATTCATAAACGTCATGGTGTTATCGTTGACATGGAAACAGTGTTAAAATTATGGTGTGATAATCAAGTAAATCTGAAAAATTATATCTATATATATAAAACTCAAAGGTGACTGACATAGTGATCTATCAACGCACAGCCCAAACCACTGGACGGATCGGGCTGAAATTTGGCATGCAGGTAGATGTTATGACGTAGGCATCCGCTAAGAAAGGATTTTGATCAATTCTACCCCCAAGGGGATAAAATAGGGGATGAAAGTTTGTATGAAACTTTGTCAATTTTAAACCGATCGGGCTGAGACTTTGCATGCATAAAGCTACTATGACGTAGGCATCCCCTAAGAAAGGATTTTGATAAATTCCACCCCTAAGGGGATAAAATAGGGGATGAAAGTTTGTATAAATCTTCTTAGATTTTCGACTGATTGAACTGAAATTAAAGATTGGAGCTACTATGATGAAGACGTCCGCTTAAATAGGATTTTGATAAATTCAACCCCCATGGGGGATGTAAATGTATTAGTTTGAACCTATCAGTACCTAATGGAACGAAT
>NW_019385108.1:234836-307606 GCF_000671375.1 Centruroides sculpturatus | reverse complement strand
CTTATTGTACCTGTCGTTCTCTCCTGTACAGGTGTGATACCACACACGCTACACAAAAGCCTGGGAACATTACAATTGAGTAGAAATACATACATCACACTACAGAAGGCCACTATATTGAATACATGCCATATTGTTAGGAAATTCCTTAATACAGACACTGACACACACATTTAATTTTAGTTTTGTGTTGGTTGCTATGCCTTGACTCTGGTCCGGCATAGTACACAGCCACCGGTGTGTACTGAGTATAACCCACTAAACCCAACACATAATAATAATAATAGAAATATGTCCTGTTTATATTTTTAGGCTATAGTAAAATTGGATTCATTATACAATGTTTTCACTTAGTAATGCAGTTTCCAAAAACCTATTGATGATGATAAATGAATACTTGCTATAATAATTTAAGGTTTAGTAGTAATTTTTTTAACTAAACTAAGTTTTATATTCATATATATTTAAACAATCCTTACATTGTTTTTTTTTTTAAATAAATAAGCTAGCAGATAAGCCCAGCATTGCCTGGGAAAAAATAATAACAAACATTAAGATAAGGCTATTAGATTATTTTGTACTTCTAATCCTTCCTTCTGCTATATTTCATTATGGTATTTGGTTTATATAACTACAAAGGTTATCTTATGTAACAGTTTATCACACCAAGTGACCAATCTAACACATTTAAAAAATTTTTTAAATTGTGTACTATAGAGAAATAAAAAAATTTTAATAATCTTTATAGTTACATAAGTCAAATACTATAATATAAGAAACATAAAAAGAAAATCATATAAAGAGTTTGGTTATTTTAGTCTAACATTGTCATGTTTATTGTGATACTCTGATGGCACAATTTCAATGGTTAAGTTGACAGGAATTGAAAATATGATGATACCTTAAATTTTTTAACATTTTTTTTTTCTAATGTTAGCTCTAACAAACAGTTCCATTTACACCTCCTAGAAGAGAGGATGGTCAATGATTACTAATTAATACTGGTCTACTATTAATATTTGAAAAGTGATTCAAGTTGGATAGGTTGTAATGGAGTTGCTAACCTTAACGTCTGAAAGACTTCATATAAAACTTGTTTAAATAAAATAAATCCTGTAAAAATGTGAGAAAAGTAAAGCTCAGCAAAAATATCTAAGTAAAGGAAACTTTTGAAACTTGTGGCATGAGAATAGTTGATGCAGATTTGACGGTAAGACTCAACTTGTCAATAAAGTGCACATTACACAGACTACAACTACAGGAAATTTTGAATGAAGCAATGTTACCATGATATAATAAATAGGAAAAAGGAAATATAACTATCGGCACAGAAAAAGACTTCAAGCTTTACTTTGTGCCTTAAAAATTGTTAAAATTGTTGCACATACAATAATTTGGCTGAACTTTAGAACATCTTTCAACAGTATCAGTGAAGGAAATTTGGGGTAATTGGTTTGAGTTCATAAGGAGAGATGAAATCAGGGGGGCAGGGTGTAGTAGTTAAGTATGTCTTCATAAATATCATATTTATAGAAAAATTATTAGAATTGGTTTGGTTTATTTGGCTACAGAATGCAACAAGTGAGTGATCTGCCAAGGAGGATGCATCCTGGGAAGACTTTTATGTAAAGATGGCCCCTATTTAGGTTTTACTAATGTGAAGAAAACCCAGAAAACTTCACATGGCCAGTCAGTTGGCCATGAGTGAACCCACAACTGACTATAGATGTACAGTAGTTTTATAGACTTTGTTATTGGACAGTACTTATTGTGCTGCAATTTGAAAAAATTGTAGACCTATAAATAATCTATTGCCATCCATCTAACTGTTCTTCCTTAATATCGAGAATGGAGTTAGATAGATGAAACATCGAGATGAGACATGGAAAACCTAAGAGCAGGAGGCCCAGATTAACTACAGACAAACTTCTAGTTTGCATTGGAAATCACATAATTTCAATTCAAAATTTTCCCCTGAATGGAGTTAGATACATAACTGACATGACTACTGCTAACAGGAAAAGTGTAATGTACAGGGAAAAACACCACTCCATGCAGGCAAGTGCTATGTGCTACTTGTAGACAAATTAATTGATATATAAAAATCTAATCTGTATTTTGGGTTAGGATGTATGACATTATGTAAAGTTAGAAGTATGTAAATGTAGCTGCTGAGTTTCTTAGCAATTGGTTGAATGGCCTAGGTGTGCATAACATAACAAACATCCTCATTTTATATATATAGATATTTTAATATTGGTTTTACTCATTTTTGTATGCATATCTACAGGCATTTAAAAATGAGTAAAATGAATAAATATAATTGCAATGTTTTATTAGACAAATTAAAAATAAAACTTTCAATTCACTTTTATGTGAAATTGGTATCATTATGTAAATGTTTAGCAATATTATTGTATTAACTGATATTATAGCAGATGAAGTTTAATGATTCAATGAAAGTATAATATGCTATATATTTGAATGGATAGAATATTATTGTGATCCATATATGCATTGAATTTGAAATTTATTTTAATATTCCAAATATTAATGATTAATGACTTTTACATTATTAATTACAAATAACTGATCAATTGATGATATACATTAACAGTCAACTTTAAGCACATATTATGTCATTTATAATATAAGTTACTGGTAAAACTAAATTGCAGTAATTGTATATGTATTTTTCTAAATAAATTATGATTTAATTAAAGTACATAAATTACAGTACGGTCTTGTTTTATGCAGGGGGAGTTGTGTATTTGTAGTACCACATAAAACAAAATTTTGCATAAATTTGTACTCCACATTTTAAGTAGTGCCAGATGATAGTCTAGATCACAGGTTCTTAAACTTATTTCGACCACCGCCCACTTTGAGATTTAAAAAAATCTAGTGCCCCCATATTTTTTAACTTACCTTTTTACATTACCATCTGTTGCATATCTTAAAAACAGTTATTGCAAATATAATGTTTAAACATGCATTATTATATGGATAGGATAGATAGGGTGTGATCCATATCCTATTTCTGAGCTCAAAGAATGTTTCAGTGAGAAGAAATAAAACTCATATTTAATCACTGAGCCTTCTACTGCCCTCTGAAAGCCTCCAGCACCCACAAGGGGCGTTATCGCCCACTTTGAGAACGCTGCGTCTAGATATCCTAACAGTTTTTTTTTTTTCAATATTCCATATTATTCATTTTTACAGAACTGGGAAGTAATTACTTAATGATTACCTGCTCCCAGCATAGTGTCACCCTGGCATCAGCATGTCATAGGAAAATAAATTTGAAAAGTTTCTCACTTGTGAACTAGACAATAAACAGAAAAGGAAAAAAGTGATCTCAATTTTTAAAGTCAAAATATTCATGATCAGAAAAACAATGTTTACATTTTTAAATTTTAAATTCAGGTGAGAAGTTGCAAACATTTCTTATGATTTTCATTCTAAATCCAAAACATGAACAGTCAAAAACAAAACCCTATTAGAAAACGTTATTTTACAACATACAAAGTTTTCATTTTTTTCAGGTGTATGTTAGTTGCTGATATCCAAAGCAGAATTAGCTTATTTGGTTCAGCAGATGAAAAAGTACATGCAGAAATTTTCTCAGAAAATTATCTGAGCTTGACTCAAGATTCACTGGCAAAAAACTATCTAGCAAATAGATTGATGAGGCCTTGGAATATGCCAGTAGTTTTCATCCCCAGTCAATGGCCAATATTAACTATAAAGCAAGAGCAGATCTTTTCAAAATTGCGGCTTTGTAGAGTACTTACTTTATTCATCAAGCCTCAGAACTGGTGGCTTTCTTTGTAGGGTTTGAATTCAGAAATTGTATCCTTTATTACCAGTAGCAGCTTTATTCCTTAGCCATAATTGAATTTTTTTTATGTCTTAAGTTTGTTCAATCCAAACTAAGAAACAGCCTTGGAACCCAAAAGCCATCAAGCTGGTGGTAGTGTTTAACTTACATCCAATAGCAACAATTTTCCATGCCTACTAGTTTTTTCATGGATATTTTTCACTAAATTGACTTATTTAGCTGTGATATCCTCATGCTACATGCTATCCTTGTGTGTAAAAATTTTGGTCAAAAATTTGTTTTCTTTTTATCATAGGCTCAAGAAAACTGAAAAATTTTCTGCCTTGTGCATGTTTTTTTTTAACACAATTACATGTGTACACAACAATTTTCCACTCATCATTTTTGGTGATCTGATGTCATCAAAAGTGATGTGGAGGATTTTTTGTCAGCTATGCATGACAATGACATGGCAGTCTGCAAGTTGCTTCAACCTTAAACACTTATCCCCATAAAATAATCTGACCTTCAACAGTTTTAAATGTTTTTGCAACTTTATTTCATGCTTGAAAAATACAGAGAAATTATTTTCTGGTCTTTCTGAGCCTTTCACATTATCCCATGGTATTGTAGTTTAGGGAATCCTTATGGGAGCCCTTGAAAGGACATGGTTCTGTAAACAAAACAATATCTCATAAATTAAACAATGTATGACATTAAATTTTGTAGAGAAGACACATTAGGGAATTTTTTCAGAATTGTCAAATTCAAGGAATGGTGATTACATCAATATAATTACTTGTGAAAAATCAGTGGAAAATTACCACCTTAAGCATGTCTTCGTGTTAAAAAAGTGCATGTGATCTCAGGTTACGCAAGTATGCAGCTGAGGCACTGAAGTGGGCATTTAAAGTCAGTTAAAACTGTTTTTATTTAGAAACTTAAAATTTATTATTATTTTTTGTTAATATCTTGTTTTGAATTTTGATTTTAAAAATTATACTTAAATTTTAAAATAAATACTGTAATTAAAACATTTCAAATAATTTTTTTTTTTTGTGTATTTTATTTTCATTATTCTTATTTTTCTCTCTAATGTTTTATTATTTGCTCAATGTTCAGAAAACTTTAGTTCACAGGAAATACTAATATAATAATGTTAAAAATATATATACTGTACATCCTGTACATGAACAACTTTTTTGAACTTTCTGTGTGTCAACAATAGAACCTTCTACTTTTGTTTCATATTGACAAATTTTCTTCTCAATGAAAGGCTATAGAAAATTACTTTTAATTTTTATACCATTACTTTCCTCTACAATAAATTTCAGAATAAAAATAATCAACATATGCAATAATAATTATGTACTCTGGTGCATCCAGAGTTAATCTAACTATTAAGCTTGCAAGTGAAAAAACAAATCTGCATATATCAATTTTGTGTAAAGCAAGACCCTGTTGTAAAAATTTAACAACTGAGAGATTCTGATTTTTTAAATAATAAATTTTATTTTATTAATAGACAATTTTGTCAACATTAAGATTGCCTTCCCAAACAACTCTAATTCTTTCAACTGCAGAAACACCAAGTGTGTCAAATACACAGTAAGTATTATCATTTTTTATACATGGAGTATAAATATTACTAATTTAATTATCCTTATATCTACCTCTTCAGTAAATTAAAACTTTGAGGTTACTTGTTAGACAGATGTTAAAGAAATGCTATTTTTAACTGTAGATAGTAAGTTTTGAGTTTTCTCTCAACTTTAGACACTTTTATTTAAAATAAAATGGATTTAAAAAGTTGGGATAACAAAATCTTCAATATAGTGGAAATTTGCTAAACATTTAGCTTGTTACATAGTCATAATACCTTTTTAACATAATAAGTAAAAAAAATTGTTTCTGGAGCCTGTTTGCAACAATGCTGTGAACATACTTTTCTTTTATCTTAAAGATTTGGTAGTAATGACTTTTTAAATCTGTTTAATTTTATAAAAATATCTGAAGGTGAGAAAAAATATACTCTTAAAAATGTTGAGCTTACTTTTGTAATCTTGCCAAATTTATTAATTGAAATATTAATGTGAGATTGAGCAATGTGGTTAAAGAAAATTATAAATGCTTGGTAGGATCATGCAGTGCAATGTGAGTTCCAAAGTTGTGCATCACTATTTCAATGAAACAGCAAACTCTTTTCTTTAATATTTAGTTTTACAAAGGTAAAACAGTCAGAATTATTGTCATAAAAATTAGAAAAAAAATTGATCAGAATGATTTATTTTGCATCTTAAGTTTTGGATTGGTTTATTATTCACAAAGGGTGGAAATAATCAAGGGAGTTATTTATTATGCATACTGGATACAATCCTAGATGCGGGGAACAATACCTTCTCCTGAAAACAAAACATTTAAATACAAAGATTATAAAAACAGACAAAAATATACAATAATAAATTATATAAGTAATAATTGAAATTATAAGTTAATGTGTTGAGGGAAAATTACATCATTCATACTCATTCTCAATACATCACAGTTTTAAGAACAGAAGCTACTAAATATACATGAAATCCTTGTTAATTTGAAATTCAGGAGAGAAAATAATCACAATTACAAATTATTCGAATTATACATATTTCTGTACAATATGCCAAATGTCATGTAACTGATGTAATTTATTAAGCAAACAGAATATGGCTACATGTATAGAATGATATTTTTGTTAATTAATAATTATATAAATAAACTGCAGGTAAATGGCATGTATCTGATGAGAACATGAAAGATTGCCAGATAGGTTTTATAAAACATTAAGCAAAATTCCTAAAAATATAGCCCAAATTATTTTTAAAGTGGTCTAAAAAGTAGTAAATTTTCCAAATCTAGTAGTTTAGGACCTTACAACTATTTCAGTCTGCTACTTTTAGCCCAATCTTTCAATCCTGAAACCCAGTCATATTTTATGAGATAAGAGAAAAAGGTAGAGATCATGGGTAAAGTGACACCCAAAAATGTATTACTGTAAAAGCAACGCATTTTCAGGTCATATATACTTATTAATTAGCAGTCACTGTTGCCCAGATTATAGATGTTCTTGGTCTATTGTTTTCTTATAGTATGAAGGTTCATTGATCTAAAGTTAGATCAATGAACCTTCATACTATAAGAAATACTCTCTATACTAGACTACATGAACATTAAATTATTCGTTTAGATCTAAACGAATAATTTAATGTTCATGTATCACAGTTTGGACAGAATTTTCACTTTGAATTTCGAAGTAGCCATATTTCGAACTAACTGAATTCCTTAACATGTAAATATCTCCTGTATCCCTAGGACAAAATAGTACAGTTACAAAGTAACAAAATTTTGAAATCTTCAAGTTCGAGTTAACAATGATTTTCTGTATTAGCATTACAATATAATATTAAGTTTGTCATATTTTTTTGCATTATATTGGTAGATACAACAGGCATTAAACTTTACTTTTTGTTCAACAATTATCAATTTGAATTGCCTCAATGTTTGCAGGTCTGCAACTTAACAACAAATACAGAAATAGGTGAATTGTTCTTAGCTATAGTATATACTAACAAAGCACTGATCATATGAAATGACATAATTTGCATCTTACTGATGAAAGGCCAATGCCTTTATACAAAATGAGAGAGGGTGGTGGTCATTAACATACTGTCTACTGGTAGATAGGCACTTGAATTCCCACCAGAAAACATTGCTATGATGTTGATGAAAAACCATGAGAGGTGTTTCTGTAATTTGATGAATGCTATTATGATTTTATTTGTCAAATGAATAGTTTTATTTGTAAAAATGATTTGACTAGTGGGAGTCCTGGTTGTGTGTTAAATACCTTTAGCTGAATAAAATAATAAATTGACAAAAATTAAAAAAAGTAATGAGTATTAGTATATGCATTTATTGTTAATAAGCTTTTACCTATCAGTAATTTTATTAAATTCAGATAATTAAACCATTTGTCAGAAAAAACTAAGTAGCCCAAAAAGTTATCCAAAACAGTCTCTCAACTATGGTACAGTCTTTCAACTTTTATTTTTATCATTTAAACCACTCAAGTAGTTCAGTTCTCAATTTTTTTGTGTAATCCATGTGTGTTCAACCATTGGCCATGTTAGTGACAGTAGTGAAAGGTATAACATGCACATTTGTTATAATGATTATTTGCAAATTTGGAAGTGTCTGTACTTATGGTATTAGGAAATAATGTGAGTCAAACTTAACTTGCAAGTGAAATTTTTGAAAGTCAGAATTTTCCAAAATTCAGAATTTCTAGGAAATTTGCAAATATACATAATTCTGGAGTAAAAATTCAGATTATTGTGAAATTACTTAAATTAATGTAAAAATTAAATTTCTAAAATAAATGATGTAAAAAAACAGGTATCATACTTGTTACGGGGAGATAAAGCTCCTGAAACATGCACAGTATATGGAAATACAGATGGGAAATAAAACACATACATTAATATGGAGCAATATTCCACATAATGCAATGCATTTTTAAAAAACAAAATTATTCTTTGTATTAACTCATTAAGCATTCAGAGGTAAGAAGATTGGACTAATTTGCCTAAACTTTTTTCTCGTTTTTGCTTTTATATGGTACACTAGAACTCTGTTAAGAGGTTCATATTAGGTTTCCCAGAAAATTTCCCACCTAAGTACAGTAGAGCATTGTTTATCAGAATCAATTGGGGACTGGGGTTGTTCAGATAATTTATTTCTCGGATAACCAATTATATACAAAAAAAATATATTAACCTATCCCACGTTGGAATTTTTCTCCGTTGTGTGTTGCTTCACGTTGAATTTTTGTCGATGTTAGCCGAATGTAATTTTTAAAAATAATAATCATGGCTATTGTATTGTTAAAAATTATTTTTTTATTTTGTACAAACAAAATAAATATATTGAAAAATATAAAAACAAAAAAAATATATTTTGGAAGTTAATCTAGTATCAAAAATGTTTGATTCAGCATGACACAGTCCGACTGGAACGCTTTCGGTTAACCAACATTTTGGTTGATCAGCTTTCAGATAAACGACTCTCTATTGTAGTTGAAAATTCTTATCCATGACCAGAAAATAGATTTAAGTTTTACAGTTGCCTCCTACTGCATGTTATGTACCATATGTTTAATTGCTATGGAAAAAGGGAAAAAAATCCATTAGTGAATGCACAAATTTTTGTCATTGCACATGTAACTTTGGGCTACTTTCAACACCTGATTTTTACAATTTTCTTACACTGCTATCTGACAACAATGTTTGTAACAAATAGCAAATTCTGACAAGCACTATCAATATGTGGGTGATGCTGTAAGTTTTCAATGAACTTTAGTAGAGTATTTGTATTAGAAAGTGTTAACCTAACTATTCACCATCTGTCAAAGCAAAAATCTTCATATTTCAATCCCATGCAAAAATAAACCCTACTATTATTCATTATATAATAATTTTCTTGTCTTCATTTATATATTTATATATATGTATGTATATATATATATATATGTATTTAACATTTTGTTAATTGATTTTTTTCATATTTTTAAAATGAATTAAAACATTATCTATATTATTTTTTTAAATATTGCTGCAAATTAATAATAAGTAGTTGTTTTTAAGTTATGATTTGAGTTTTAAGTTAATATTTTAAAATATTAGATTTAAAATTAATTGGAATTTAACAATTTTAAGTGAACTTAAATTTTTTGAAACATACATTTCTATGTAACTTATTTCAGACTTTCCTTTTCTGACAAGTTAAATATGATGTTTAAGTTGCACATAACAGATGAAAGTAATAACAAAGATTACACACTGAGTTTTCCAGGATCCAAGACAATTCAAGAGGTTAGCTTTTATCAAAAGTATGAAAATTGAGATCATAACAAAATGAAATATATTTTATACAATTACTTTTTCCTAATTTATTATTAATAATTTAACAGATTAAGCAAGACATCTATGCCGTTACAAACATTCCGGTAAGATTTCAGCAATGGATAGGTTGGCCTGAATCTGCTGCAGATGAAAGTGTTAGTATACATTCAAAATATGTTTTAAATGATATATTCCATTTTCATTTTTAAGCAATATCATCTTATACTCTCTATAGATGACACTGGCTGCAATAGATATTAATTTTCCAGTCCATAATCTACTGTTGAAAAGAAAAGAAAGCTTAGCTTCTAAAAAGGTATTATATTTTTAAACATACTATTAATAGATTAATTTAATTAAATTAATAAATCAAATATTCTTAAATTGATTGATTTCAAAAGTTTTAATGTAATATTAAACAAATTTATCAATGCTCATAAATATATATATACAGTGGTGTCTCGTACAACGTACTTAATCCGTTGGTGCACGTCCGTTAAGTGAAACGTCCGTTATACGAAACGCATTTTCCCATAGAAATACATGTTAAAACATATAATTTGTTCCGCAGCATAAAATAACCGTACTGTACCGTAAAAAATGAAAATGGAGCAGACACCAATTATGCCGGGTAGTCAGATGTTGTGAGGATGAGGTGGAAGAACACTTTCTTTACACATTCATACAGATACAGACTTTTTACACATTGCAGCGGGTCTTTTTTTATTGTTTTTTAATTGGAGTCAGATTCAGGAGAGGCTACCGGAACTTGCAGGGTCAACTTCTCTTGTTCCATCCTTTGTTTTTTGCCCGCTGGCTTCTTGAAAAACATGACCAAGGTGGTCTGTTTCTCTTTCTTCTTTAACACCTGTCGGAAATGACGGACAAAGGTGTCATCGTAGAGATCATTGATCCTGTTGGCCTCAGCTCTGTTTGGATAATGAGTGTTGGTAAACTCCTGAACCTCTCCCCATTCGACAAGAAAGTTTTTGTCAACTTTCACTCCTGATGATTTCTTGCTTTGTTTCAATTGAAATCACCTTTCTGTTTTTTTAGAAGCCATTATGCATTATAAATGACTTAACTTGCCAGATTATATGATACGAATAATTCTTTATTAATTAAAATCACTAAACACTTCTACGAGCTACTCTCGCTCCGTTTGTTTTTTACAACCTCTTTTCGTCCCACCACCTCGGCATTTACACACAATTACATTTCATTTATTTGAATCGTCAACATATACTGTATTACATTACATTTAATGTTTATTTAAATCATCAACATATATTACATTACATTTCTACTTCAGATATACTAATAATACATTCTAATAATACTAATATATCCTAAAAATAGCAGATTGTCATTGGCAACGGCAAAAGAGTGGAAACATCATTCGCACTTGTTCGAAAAAAGAACATTGTTTGTCTCGCGTAACTGCCGAACGGAAAGTCCATTGTTCGCAGCAAGTCCGTTGCTCGAGTCACGTAACGGTCAAACAGAAAGTCCGTTATACGAGGCACCACTGTATATATATAACAAATGAACCTCTTACAAAGATTTTTTGTGATGAATTATATATATATACCAATTAAAATGTGACCATGCCCTCCCTGGCAATGCAAGAAGCATTCTTGCAGCAATAATGTCAGTCATTAAATGGTCATATAACAGTTGACAGAAGGTTACACAAGCAATAGTTACAGTGTGCAAAAGCAGCATATTTATCTAACTTCAACAAAGGCAAAATTTTGATGGTCAGACATCCTGATGTTATCATCTCCATAACAGTGATGCTTATAGGCTATTTGTGTTCATTGGTAATCTGTCAAAGTTGATCCAAATAGCAAAACAACAAACATCACTATGTGTTAGCTAGCCATACTTCATTGATAAGAGGTTGGCTTAGGCTGTCTTGTCTCATGCAAAGAAATAGAAGGGCACTAATCTGTTTTTGAACTATAGAGTGAAAGAATGTTGCCTGGTCCAATGATTTGTTATACAATGTTGATGGTTGGGTATGTGTGTGACATTTACTTTACAAGACCTTGTCAGTTGAATGTACTGTAGGATGAACACAGGCAGGTTGAAGGAATGTGATGGTCTGGGCAACGTTTTCCAGGAATGCTTAACTACCATCCATGTAAATGGAACTCTGACAGGTGTTGCCTACCTGAACATTGTTTATGGCAACTGTGCTCACTAATGAAGATGCCTTCTATAGGCAAGACAATACTCCATGTCAAATATCTTGTACGTAGGAAATGGCTTACAAACATGAGGATAAGTTCCACCTATTACATGGCCACCAAATTTCCTTGACATGAATCTAATTGAGCACTTTTAGTATTCCTTGCCAGGTGCAAGATGTTTTGACAGCAAGAAAAAGAGCAACATTCTATTAAGTTTGTGGCCATAATGTTTTGGCTGGTTAGTGTATATCCAAACAAAACCATCTGAAATGTAAAAAAATTATGACAATTTAGATGACAGTCAAATTTTTTTCTTGACGTTTTTCTTTTCTAAAGATAAGTTTAGTGTTTTGAAATGGTACTCACAAGATTTTTAATGTTGTTTTCCAAAGAAAATCTTCAAAGAAAAAAATTTGACTACTATCTAAAATGTCATAATTTTTTACATGGTGCAGTTTTTTTACATCTCAGATGTTTTTATTTAGATATCAATTGTTTTTTGGTCAATGATGTACATTTTGGTCGATGCTCATTGACAGCTGCCAACTGAACACATTCAATATGCCATTTAGTAAAATCATTATAAAAAGTTTTAATTTATATAAATTTGAGCTTTTGTTATTCTGGATAACATTTTGAATAGAAATAATTTGTTTCAATGCAATTTTATCCTTATGAGCATAAAATTAAGCAATAAAAGTAAAATATCTCTATGGGGGAACCTGTGTAAACTTTGACCTCTTGATTTGGAAGTTTCATGAGCACCTCACTGATAATGAGAGAGGCTTAAGTTTAAAATTTGAGCTTTCTAGACCCAGTAGTTTTTTTGTCCGAGTGCATGCAATGCCACTTACAAAAAAATGCTGTATTTTCTTCTTTATCTGGCATAAAGAAGAAAATACAGCATTTTTGGTAATTTCTGCACTTTTTGATTGCTTATACTTTGGCAGTCCCTTATAGAAAAATTGAAATTTTTCACACTACCTAAGAAAACAGTTACCTTTGAAAGAGACATTTGGAATTACTTTAGACATTTTGGGGGAAAAATTGATAGAAAATCAGCAAATCTCATTCCTGTATGTATAATTTGTCAGTGACTTTTTACTTGATGCAGAGTCACTTCTGTTACTCTTGATAGTGATTTTTAGGAATTTTGAAAAATGTTTTTTAAAATTTTTATAGATGTAATAAAAATGTTATTTGAAGAAATTTTTTTTGAATTGCATACTTATTTGACGATTTTTTTATATGATACTATTAGATCTATTAAGTAAACTGATTGAATCAATAAATTAATATTAACCATTAAAATATTGAATTTTGTGGAAAAGTAAATAATTTTCAACATAAATAAAACCAAGGTTGATTGGAAATATTATTTTAATAATTACTTGTGTTACAGTATATATGTTAGAAAAACTACTTAGAATGAAATTTTTGAATATCAGTGAAAAATATATTAAAAAATTACATTATTCATATTAGGCTGAATGATTGAGAATGGAACTGTAAATATTAATATGATGATTGAAAATTTTTTGAAAATTATCAGTGACTGTAGAAAAGAAGCATATTAAAATAAAAACCAATAAATTATGATATTCTAAAAACTGAAATTACAAAAAAAATAATGTAGATATAATGAGAACATATATAAAGTGTTATATTGATAATGCAATTAAAGATTTATTATTAATTTCATTAATGTGCAAAAATTTTACAAGTATAAAATAGTCTAGACCAGGGCTTCTTAAACTATGGGTTGCTACCCCATTTGGGGTTGCTTAGCAAAATCTTGGGGTCGTGAGATTTTAATGCAAAATATTGAAAATAATTTGAGAGAGTTTGAAAATGGCATGCTTTTTGTCATAGGTTTCGTGAGTTGTGCTTTGTGTCACTTCTGGTGCAGGGAGACAATGATTCAGCAATGCTGATTATAGTGTGAACTAGTGTAGTGTTGTTGCTTTTCAGTGTATTCAATTGTTTCTGTTCCATTGTAACATAAGAGTGAACTGTGGTAGTACATCATTATTGCTTTTGAAAATTTGTATATATATTTATTTTATACTAGCTGGGGGCATCCAGCTTCGCTCAGGGAGTTGATATGAGATTGTGTGGTAGTTGGAATAAAAGGATAAACTTTAAAATATAAGAGGTAAAAAATTTTATTGAAAACATATTCTAACTATTTACAATACTTGTTTATAAACAACATTTTTCATTTTATTGTTCGGATACAAATTTTTCGAATTTCCTACTCAAGAGCAAGCTATGTATAATTGACCGTGAGAGAAGCAGGTGACTTTGAGGTTGATGCAGCAATGTTTTAAAGTGTGTCCTTGTGCTTTGTTAATTGTAAAACTATAGGCTAATTTGATTGGAAATTGCAGTCTTTTAAATTGGAATGGCAGTTCAGTAGAGATCAGTGGTATTCTGGGGATAAATACTGTGTCCCTTGTCCTTTCCAGTCATAAGTTTGGCTTCAATGATGATAATCAATAGATGTTTGATGATCATCCTTGTTCCATTACATAGTTTTAGTGAGTTCAGATTTCTGAGTAGTATGATCGGAGATCCAATTTTCAGTCGAAGGCAGTGTAATGGCATTTCTGGTACTTGCAAACAGTTTAGAAATTCTGTTGAGAAGTTGACACTTTCTTCAACGTTTACCATCGTATCAATCGATTTGTATATTCTCTTTTCACCGAGAATTTTCTTTTGAGTATTAAAGTTGATATCGTCGACTATATTATTTTTAGTTGCCAAAATTGCCCTTTGAAATAGCCACTCCGGATTGATATAGTTGTGAACAATGTTTGAATAAATTTATTTGATGAGTTCGTTTTTAGTAGTGGCTATGTTGCAAAAATCACTGTTGAGTTCAATGAGGCCGGTTGTCTTGTCAGTGTTGTCATGCTATTGTTTTGTCTCTCATATTTTTTGTTAGTCGCAGTATTTGTATGTGTGGCTAGAGATGTGATTTTTTAAGCATGCATTGATCTCATCTGCTGATGTTGAATTGGGATAACTGGAAGTGTTTGTCGAAAATCTCCTGATAGTATGAGTAGATCCCCTCCCATCACTTCAGAGTTTCCTCGCAAGTCCTGTAATGTTTTGTCCATGGCTTTGAATGATTTTTTTATGTGCCATTGTGCATTCGTCCGAGAAGATAATTTTAGCTTGTTTTAGAAGTTCATCCCGTCCAGATCCTCTTGAGATTTTACATACCAGGAATTGTTCTTCGGCTATATTCAACGGTAGTTGTAGGGCTGAATGCGCAGTTTGTCCTCCTTCCATAAGTGTGGCTGCAATGCTGGATGATGCCAGTGAATTGAGAGTGTTCTGGAATGTTCCATAATGATCTGGGATGTTCTGGGGTGTTCCCGAACGTTCCAGAACATCCTGGAACATTCTGGAATGTTGTGGAATGCTCTCGAATACTCTCAAGTGTTCTAGACTGTTTTAGAAATTTCTAGAGGGTGAAACTTCCAGCCCTTATATCTTTAACAGCATGCTGTTCAGGTAAAAATGGGAACCTTCTTCATGGATGGGGGATAGAGGGCTACCACACCATATAACTCCCTTGATCATACTGGGACTCATTTTTGAGTTTTAGCAGCACACACATTGTACACTTACCTTTATAATATATATTGATTTTTTTGGGTTGCGAAAAAAATCACAATCATAAATGGGGTCGCGAGTAAAAAAAGTTTAAGGAGCCCTGGTCTAGACTAAACTATCAAATTTAATTAAAATTTCTTTAGCTAGAGGAAACAACTTTCCTAAATAATATTAAAAACTATATACAATTTTAAATGAATAGCNTTTTTAAGCATGCATTGATCTCATCTGCTGATGTTGAATTGGGATAACTGGAAGTGTTTGTCGAAAATCTCCTGATAGTATGAGTAGATCCCCTCCCATCACTTCAGAGTTTCCTCGCAAGTCCTGTAATGTTTTGTCCATGGCTTTGAATGATTTTTTTATGTGCCATTGTGCATTCGTCCGAGAAGATAATTTTAGCTTGTTTTAGAAGTTCATCCCGTCCAGATCCTCTTGAGATTTTACATACCAGGAATTGTTCTTCGGCTATATTCAACGGTAGTTGTAGGGCTGAATGCGCAGTTTGTCCTCCTTCCATAAGTGTGGCTGCAATGCTGGATGATGCCAGTGAATTGAGAGTGTTCTGGAATGTTCCATAATGATCTGGGATGTTCTGGGGTGTTCCCGAACGTTCCAGAACATCCTGGAACATTCTGGAATGTTGTGGAATGCTCTCGAATACTCTCAAGTGTTCTAGACTGTTTTAGAAATTTCTAGAGGGTGAAACTTCCAGCCCTTATATCTTTAACAGCATGCTGTTCAGGTAAAAATGGGAACCTTCTTCATGGATGGGGGATAGAGGGCTACCACACCATATAACTCCCTTGATCATACTGGGACTCATTTTTGAGTTTTAGCAGCACACACATTGTACACTTACCTTTATAATATATATTGATTTTTTTGGGTTGCGAAAAAAATCACAATCATAAATGGGGTCGCGAGTAAAAAAGTTTAAGGAGCCCTGGTCTAGACTAAACTATCAAATTTAATTAAAATTTCTTTAGCTAGAGGAAACAACTTTCCTAAATAATATTAAAAACTATATACAATTTTAAATGAATAGCATATTAAATTATTGTTCAAAATATAATGTTATTATTTTCTAATTTTTACCATATCTGTTATATAAATATATAAAATGTTTTTCATGCACTTATATTTAAATTATATTTGTTCAGATAGTTGATATCATGTCAAGTGGCAGTAGTGGAGATGAATTTGAAGATGCTAATGAATGTGTTGATGTTGATGATGATATATTTCAAACATCATCATCAAGAAAACAAACATCTTTAAGTAAGTTTGAGAAATATGAATGATTAATTATATGTATATTTATTATAAAAGTAATTATCATCATATTTTTAGCTTATTTTACATATAGCTCTTAAATTTTTATTTTCTATATACTTTATAGACCTTCACACAATTTAGAAATATTCTGAGTAGTTTTCTCATGTGTAAATTTTTTATTTTCCAAGTTAAAGTATCAATTTGAAAAATAAATTGGAAAACATTATAAAAACCAAAGTGAAAACTTGCAATAAATTAAGTTATTGTCATTCTCTGTAGATAGAATTGATAAATTAATAGAAATATTGCACTGCTTATATAAAAAATTATTAATTTTAAAACAAAATCATTTTCTTATTGAATTCTATGAAGACATGAAAAATTTTAGAAGTACAGTAAAATCTGTCCAAAATGGAAAAGTTGTGATTTAACTATGTTAAATCTTACTATAAGCCAGAAGCCTGTCCAACACAGAAATGGAAGAGGTTTTTTTTTGATATAAATAATGTAATATAACCTGGGTGAAGTTGAAAATTAAGATTTTACTTGTAGACAAATATGTAAAATCACTTCTATCATAATAGTTAGTTACTGTCATAACAAACTGTAATTCAAGAATGATTTTGAACTTTGGTGGAGAAATGAAGGTCATGTGACAAGAAGTTGGTTGTTAATACAGTTGGTGATCAGTTAACGAATATAATCCATTCCAAGACCATGTTTGCTACCTGAATTGTTTGTTAACCAATTATTGATTTACCATACATCTTTACGGGAATTTGATTAATTCATTCTGGAGACCCCAAAAAAATAAATAAATAAATTATATACTTACTATGTTTATTTACATGAAATAACAAACTAAAACCAATCTCTCCATTTTTTTCATGTGTGGCACATCTTTGTTTCTCAGATGTGATTTTTGTTACTCCTTTAGCTGCTTGAGTTTTCTTGATTATATCTTTCTTAGCTAAGATTCTGCCTACTGTAGGCCTGGTCAAGCCATACTGCCTAGCAACATCAGACATCTGTCCACTCTCTACCTTAGCTATTATCTCTCGCTTGGTTTCTATGGTGAGCATGGTTCTTGATACTCCCACTCTTTTTAGGCTTGATAACATTATCAGTTTTTTTTTTTTTTATAAATAAAAAGTTTAGAAAAGCACTCACAAAAATTCAGATAACAGAAATCAACTATTGTACAAAATAATTATGTAAATGTGAGGCCCGAATGAAATTTGTTAAAACGTTAACAAATATCCGATAAGACAGTTAAATTCTCACCTTTTGAAAATAAAAAACTGACACAAAACGAGTGCCCAAGAGTCTCGCAAAGACTATAAAAAATTATTTGCCAGAAAGGTAAACAAAAAGCTGGAATTACAATGGAGAGTTTCAAGGTTTGGAGGAATACTATCTGATCGGTATTGGGTTGAGCATCGATGCCATCTCCTGCACTTAGAAAAGTTTTGAATTGTCACTTGGAGACAAGGAAAAACTAATCTGTATTCATTATTTTACATCACTTTTTTTTGTGTTTGTTCTGTGAGGTGTTTGTTGTCCAAACATAAAAATCTTTCGCAAAAGTGTTCATTGTCCAATTTGTCTGCAGTCTGAACTGTTTGTTAACCAATCACCCACTGTATTCATTTTGCTGGAATAAAGCAGGAGCATAATCAAATACTTTATGAATCACTTTCAAAAATCTAATTCTTCAATAAATATAATACAATGAGAAAAAGGTAGTGCATTCTGCTAATTTGCTTTGTATGGAGTAATTAGTAACTAACTAATACCAAGTATTTGAAAACAAGTTGATTAACATGTTGAAAATTACAGAAGTTGAAATAAACAATTAGAGTAATAAAATTCCTTGGAACCAGATAATAGAATAACTTTGTCCCTATTATTCTAATGTGATTAGAAAAGGCAATGGCAGAGCAAGACACTAGTTTTCAGAACTTGAATTGCCTTGTTTGCTGTCATATGAGCTTAGCACATAGAAACACATCCAAAAACTATTTGAATATCTAATGCAAGTTGTTGGAAACAACAAGAAAGTTTTGTAATCAAACAGTTTAATTCTTGCATTAAAATATACCCATCTCTATTTGGAATCACTTCGGATTAAGCTTAGCCTGTGCAAAATAAATTTTATTACTATGTAAAAGTGATTTTACTATAATAAAAAATGGACCTAACTGTGTGACTTATATGGTGTAGTTTAAAAATATATATACAGTAAAACCTGTCTATGGTGACCACCCACGGTTCCTTCAAAAAGTGGTCTTTTAGACAGGTGGTCGTCCAATACAGGTGGTTCTGTAATAACATATTTCCATACGTATTTTGTGCACTTTTTAGCCATTTCTACTAAAAAGCAAAACTCGAGGTGAGAAAAAATAAGCAAATTTTTTTAACAATAAAGCTATATTGGTATTGTATTTTATTCTTATCAGATAACCTAATTTACAGGAGTTGTCGGGATATTATAAGACAGATTTAATACCAATATTTTAAAGATTAATACAATACTCGCATTTTCTTGATTATAATGCACACTTTCTTTTTTCTGACTTAATTAATTCGACTTGGTTGTTTTCATTCGCTCCTCAGTTACATTTATTACATCATCGATGTACAAACACGTCCTATCTCTCCATTACTTTGGTTTTCATTAGTTTAATCTTATTTTAACTTTAAAAATATTATATTTTTTAATATTTAATATTTTCAACAAGAAAAATTATCAATTAATAATAAAATGATTTTATTATTTTTCCTCATAATACGATTTCATTACATAAAAGGAAGGTTGTCTGTAAAACTGATTTTTGTATTAATGCATTTATTGTTTTTTGAGTATTTTGTGTGCAAAAATTACTTGGATATTATTTTTCTAAAAATATCATGGAAATAAGGTAGGTTGATACAGAAACTATTTATCGCACATGTACTGTATATAAACTTCAAAAAAATAAATAAATAAATAAAATAAATTTTACCAAACGATGAGATCAGCCGATTAATTGTATTGTGTACAATATTTTATACCCCTAAGGAAAATACTGTAGGTCTATAGTAAAATAAATTTTGTTTTCCCACAGTTAAACTTCGCTGCTAATTGCCATTGTGATAAACCATTTTCACTTTCTCCGATAATTTTAACATGATCTTCTAACAACAGCACTTTGCATTTCTTTCGTTTTTCGGACATTTTTCAACAAACTGAAATGAATTTCCTTTGTTGCTAGACTAATTTATTAACACCTGCACCTAATTTCAAGGGTGGGAGAAGTGCCCCGGGGTGGATTCAAACAAGAGTTTAGACTAATTCATCATATTAGGAGGGAGAAACATTGTTGAGATGGATTCAAACAATAGTTTAGACCAGATATATTCACAGAAATGGTTGCTTATTACAGTTGTTGTATGTTGTTTCTGACCAAAAATCAATGCCCGCGATCGTGTTACACAGGTGGTCATTTAATACAGGTAACTTATATGAAGACTCTATGGATAAACTATTCGGTGCCAGAAATTTTTTCCTGTTTTGTCAGGTTCCTGTCGAATGCAGGTGGTTGCCTAAGCAGTTTTCACTGTATTTTATATATATATTTGGTACTGTGTGATTCCAACTTACAAAGGTTTTACTGTATTTAGATTGAATATTTTTAGGTTATTCATGTCTCTCAATTCTTGGCCTTTTGTTATAAGATCAGTATTAAGAAACTAATTATAAATATTTATACAGATAATAAAATAACAGAATTTGAATTATTTTTGCTTTCTGAATTAAAATTTTTTTCAGTACCTGAGAATATAGAAGATGAAAATAGTGCATTGGTACATTTGAATATGGAATTTATAAATAGGTCTGAGATTGTTTTTAAATTTTATGCTAAAAGTTTTGTATTGTAAAATTTTAAACTTTACATGAGCTTATTTATTTTAATTTCAAGATATGGAGACTGCCATCCAATATTTTTTCAGGGAACACTATCAGATGCTCTTCAACATTCTTGCCAAAGACCAGCTAATGAGGTATTTAGAAATTGTAAAATATAAAGAAACTATCTAAGTTTTTATTATTTTTATTTGATCTTTATAATTTTAACTTTGAATTTCAATGAAATTCTTTATTTTATCATTTCTAGAGAAAGCCTCTGATAATATATCTTCACCATGATTCCAGTGTTCTAACAAATGTATTTTGTACTCAACTACTCTGCTCAGAAACTATTGTGACATATCTCACGCAAAATTTTGTAACATGGGGTTGGGATTTAACTCATGAAGTTAATAAAACTAGGTAATAAAATTATATTTTGACTTTTTTAAATAAATATCTTTTTTTTGAATATTTAATTTTAAAAAGTAGTGTACAGATTACTTCTGCATTAATAAGAACTCAAAATTTTTTATTTAGCTAAGATAATGATAAACTTTAGAATTTATTTTCTAACATCAAAATTTAATACCAATTCTGTAAAAATTGAAAATTATTTTTCCTTAACATTTTGAGTATTTTAAAATTTGTTTTAATTTCATTGTTGCTTTGTATTAATATTATATTCTGTTTTGAATCTAATGATGATTTGCAAAATACCAATAGTTCAAATATTTATAAAATAAAAACTATAGATGACTTACAAAACACCAAAAATATTTTTAAAATTTTTTTTTATCAATAATAGCATTTGTGACTTATGTTGTGTCAAGAATATGAATTTGAATAAATTAATATTTGAATGATATAGATCAGATATACAACTAAATAGGCTGTAGTTGATGTGAAGTAGAATTGTTTTGTGGCCTTAATAATAATAGCCTCATTTTATAATTAGTGTTTTTGTTTCTTGATGATGATAGACATTTACAAAAATAAAAATTAAAGTAATTTATGTATATGAGTTTAAACTTTTATTCTGAGTTTTGATAATGCAGTTGATTGATCTTAAGTTTCATTGAGTAACAGATTATATGATAAACTTTAAAAATAAAAATATGATAAAATGTGAAAATGTGTATAACTTGATATTTAAAAATATACTGTAGTTATGTAACTTTTTTATTTCTCAAGAGTGTAACTCTATTATTCATTTTGAATTAACTTATTGATAGGGTGTTATATATTGTGTGAGACATGTTAATATTTGTATAATTGTAAACAGGGCTGAAAATTTCTAAAACAAAAGAAAAAAAAAAAAACCTTGTATTTAGAAGAAATCAAAATTATTAGTCTTTTTAACCATATGAACAAAAAGTTTTATAGCATTAATAACTTAAAACTAAAATTTATGCTATAATGATTTGTCATTGCAATTACATTCATATTAAACTTTTATAAAATAAATGTGCTTGCTTTGCTAAATACACTCATATCCAAAAAATAAGCACAATCATTAATTTGGTCTCTCTTAGGAACTACTGATCACAACAGTATGAAATGTAACATATAAACAGTACATTATAATACAACAGACCAATTGAAAAAGCAAAAATTTAATCTGAATTAGTACTGAGTATTGTCATAAATCTTTTTGCACAGAAAATGATTAATATAATATGTAGTTGCCTCCTGCATATACACATGCTGCACAGATTGTTTATGCAGGCATTGCTGGCTATACATTGCTCCCAACAGAACTGATAAACAAAGTCCATTTTTGAACAAGAGTGTCTTGATGGATCTTGATAGATGCAACTTATCTCCCTAGTATACATGTTATATGGGATTTAGGTCAGAGACATTGCCAGCTATTCCATGCAATAAATATCTTCACTATCAAAAAAAGTCATAGATGAGAGTAACTCTGACCTTACTGTCCATGAAAATGAAATCTGCACCACAGAACCTTGGGAAAAGTCTCATGAGGTTTTAGAACCTCATCTTTGTACCTTCTTGCTGTAATGGCACTGTTGCAAAAATGTGGAGCTCAGTGCAACCATTAAATTAATTAAAGCATAATGCTACCCTGGACCATTGTATCACCACCAGCAAACTGATCTCTCTAAGATTGTATTGGGAATAGCTTTTGAATAGCTAGGAGTTCAAATAGACTGTGCAGTACCTGTACACTTATCTATGGATTGAATGATTATTTTTGGACATTCATTGACTAAATTATATTATTTACAGTTTTGTGCTCAGAGTTTTTTAAATTGATAATCTAAATAAGACTTTTGAATTTTGTTTGTATAGTCCTTACATGAAACAAGATTTATGTATTTCATATAATAGTGTTATTTTGTAGTAATTAATGTTATTTTGAAAATTTAAAAGTTTTCTTATATAAACATTGCTTATAATGTTCAAATGAAATGCTTATTTGTAAACAAACTGGTATTATTATAATCTGTAAACCTTTCTAAACTTGAAAAATTTGTCAAAATTTTTAGAACAAAAATATTTATATTTTGTCATAGAAAGCATACTTTATTATGCTTTTAAGTACTAGTTTTTCAAATGTTTGTAATATAAATCAATTTTTTGTAATACTTTACTACATTAATGTAAAGATTTACAGAACTCAAGATAACAACTTAATGCTTTCTGAATTTCATGAATATTAAATGATTTTACTACGTAGATTGTATGATTCTATAATAATTGAAATAATTCAAATTTTTCAATTAGATTTTATTCATGTTCAAATTTACTCGTGTTTTTTGTTTAAGGTTTTTAACTGCTGTCACACAGCAATTAGGTGTTGTAGCAGCAAATGCCATTCAGAATATTGCAGTTGATCATTTACCAGCTCTCATAGTAATTACAAGAATAAGATCTGCCACAGAAGTTCTCACAGTTATCCCTGGTAAAACTCATCATTGATTGATTTTGATTTTTCTAATAAAAAATGCTTGCATTCAAAATATATTAATAAATTTTTAATGAATTCAGGTAATGTTAGTTTGGATGAATTAATGACTCGTTTGATACATGCAGTAGAAGTATTTAATAATGAATTGTCTTCAGAAATATTACAAGAGGTAGATATTTTCAATGTAGTTAATGTTTATAAAAATAAATTTCTTACTATATAAAATAATTTTTGAATTTAGCAAGCTAGACTAGCAAGAGAAGAAGTTAAAAGAGAACAAGATGCAGCATATGAAGCATCATTAAAAGCAGATCAAGCAAAAGTAAGACTAAAATACTTACATTTTAATATAATTAAACATATATTTAATATAAATTTAGTATTTAGTATACAAGTATAAATTTTTTCTCTTATAGTGAGTTGTAAGTAACATAGTAAGTTGTAAGAAATATTAAAAATTTATACTGAAAAACTTTTTTATAACATTTATTACTATATTAATAATAATTAGTGATGTAACGAATATTCAGTTACTATTCAGTATTCGGCCTATTTTTCGCTATTTGGCCGAATACCGAATATTTAATCACTATTCGGCCAAATACTGAATACCTAAAAACAGGAGTAAGAAATAACAAAAACACAGTAAATTAATCATTTTGGTATTTAGATTTAATGTTATCCGGTTAGTGTTGTTTGTTTATATTTATTTATAACTTATAACATGCACAAAATAAAAAAGAACATATTAGTCACTTGCATTCACAATTTATAATTACAAAGATCAGCACATGTACACAACTATTCGTTCGAGAATCATTGCACATATCTGAGGGTCTGACCCTGCCTATCCTTCTTCTTGAGCGCTCATCTTTGCTCTTCCCTTTCTCTTTCCTCTATCTCTCTAGTCTACATATGCCTATGCATACATCATAATAGGCACTCACGATACTTTCGATTCGTCACTTTTCTGTCATCCATTTTATAATTACGTGACTCATAGCCTGGTGATAACGGAGAAAAGAGACAGATAGGACGTCGGTATAAGTCACAGTTATGATTTCACAGATTTGAGACAGCTTGGTAGCCTGAATGATCCCAGGCTTTTGCCCGTGCACGCTAAGTGACTTTCATTACAAGCATTTAGCTTTCCAAAGTCTATGACAACAATTGTTTGGCATTGACGGCCACAAATTTCACATCAATAAGCTGCTTCAACTTGTTCGATTATTATATTAATAAATAAACACACCTGTTCGATTATGTTATCGACTCAATTTTATATTTATTTTCACTTCGCGATCCTTCTCTGTTCTTTTTCTGTTATTTACATGTGTAGGTCATTTCACTGTTATCCACATTTGATATCATCATTTATCACATACTGCCACAATGCTCTTGTCTGTCCACTACAACTGTCAAGAATTAACGCAATTGAAAGCGTAGTGACAGCGAGCCAATAGAGAGCAAGGTCCTTGCCATAATGTGGTTTGCACGCCAATTTTCTTACGTGCGTTAATTGAACCGAATATTCGGCTATTCGGTCATGCTACTAGCTGAATATTCAGTATTCGGCCTGAGGCCGAATATACTATTCGTTACAACACTAATAATAATTGATTATTAATATATAATTTGGGTTTGGTTTATTATATAACAAACACTCAGAATTGTTACAAAAATTCTATGGAATATATATAATGTAAATGTAAATATGTTATGAAAATCAATAATATGTAGAATAAAAGCATATATGTTCCAGAAAAATAATTTTTTTAATTTATAGTTTGCAATGATTTATATATCAAAAGTAAAATTGCCAAATGTCTTATATTTTGGTTATCAATCTGGTATTCCTTAGCATTCAATATCACATCTACAAACTTCAAAAATAGTTTATTTTGTTCCATATATTTACAAAGATTTGTTCCCATTAGAAAAACTTGACTACTATTTCATAGAAACAAATCTTTTTGTTTCCATTATCTCGTATTTAGATATGAAAAAGTTTAATTCTAATCTGGAGGAAAGAAATTAGAGGAGGGGAAGCTATGTAACTACTAGTCTACTTGTATTCTTATGCTACTTGGTCAATAACATGTTCATTTTCAAATCATCATAAATAATAATTTATTGATAAAAGCCAATAATTTTATTTTAATCTTTCATTGATGGATAGATTACAAGAAGTATATTTGAACACAGTTATGCAGAAAGCTACTAACCCTCAACCTGCTTAAACTGAGTAAATCATGTTTAAAGTTTTTCATTTTCAAAATAAAAAAATAAACTGTGGGTCAGCCACTGAGCTTTTTAAAGACATTAATAGTAGCTGTGCAGTTTGGTTGTTTCTGTAAAATGAAGATTGTACAATACTGAATTTGTATTCAGCTTCAACCCATTTTACTTTCCCAGGTATTAGGTATAGGAATTGTTTTAATTTTGACCCTCTGAGTTTTTTGAAAATCTCCATGTTTTGAGATCTGAATCCTAAAATGTCAAAAAAAAAAAAAACAGCAAAAAAATTCCATAAGGATGTATTGGCATCTATTTTGCTTAATATATCAGGATGGGGTAAAGATTAAGAAACAAAATTTGGCTTGGTGGCTTGTATATGAGGGACATTGATGCTATTAAATTTTGGTTGTTAAAGGTTGAAAGGATAAGGAAATGAAGGGGTATAATGTGTCCTATCTTGAGAAGGGTAGGACTTAACGAAAATTTTATTCATTATTAACATTTACACTCTTACAAAACTCACTCTACCCTCAAAATTAAGCTTTTTGCCATTTTTATAGTAATTAGAAACATAAGTTTTTTTATAACAAGCTTTCAGATGGTGCCACACACAATTTTTTTTTGTGTTTAATAATATAAAAGTTCTTATATTAAGGGCTAGAAGCAACTTTTGTAATAAGTTCTTTTTAATAAAACTCATAACAGCTGGAAAAGTGACATAACTCTCATTGCTAGTATAGATAAAGTTAAAATATTCTAAATTTTAGAAATTTGTAAAATTGTATACTTTATTAATGTATTATAAATTACAGCTATGAATATATTTTAGTAATATGTCAAAAAATCAAAACTTTTTCTGTTAAAAAATCATAAAAATTTTTTTATATTCAGGAAGAAGCTAGGAGATTAGAGTTGGAGGAAAAGAATAAGAGGGAACAAGAAGAGCAAATGGAATTACAAAAATTAGAAGAAATGAAAAAACAAGAAGAAGCAATCAAAGAAGTAAAATTTTATATACTATAAAAATCAAAATATAAAATTTTAAATTATTAATTGCTATTTTTCATTTCTGCTAGGCAATTTGCCAATCTTTAGCTGAACAGTTACCTATGGAACCACCAGAAGATAGTCCGGAATCTATTAGTCATATTCGAATTCGACTTCCATGTGGAGAATATATTGACAGACGATTTTTAGTGTCTTCTCCATTGCGGTTTTTATTAATGTTTGTAGCTTCAAAAGGTTATCCTATGGAAGAGTATAAAGTTTTAGCTAATTGGCCAAGACGAGATGTAAGTAAAACTTGCTTATAAATTTTATTTTCATAATAAATTTATAATTTATAAATATTAATATATTTTTAGCTAACAACATTACCACAAGAACATACACTGGGTGAATTAAAACTTTATCCTAAAGAAACTCTTACATTAGAAGAAAGATGAATATCTAAAATAATTAATTATTGCAATTGTTTATTATTCCTATTCTCTGCTATTAAGCAGCTGGTTCTGTGGTACAAAAAAAGGAAAACTACATGTACACTTCTCAGAGCCTCCAAGGAAATATTTCATGTAAGTTTGTGTGGTGATGTGCATAGCTTAATGTTAAGTCTGGTGTCACTGTATAAACATAGTAGAAAAGCAAGAGAAAATTAATACCTGATCAGAATTTAAAACAAGTCAATTTTATAATAGTCTGTTTGAAAATGCACATTTGTATTTTTTTAATTAAAAAAAAAATGAATGAAAAGCTTACAGCAGCTGACACAATACATAATTACTTCTCTCCTTGGAAGTTTTCCTCGATAGTCTTTATGCAGTAAACTGCTAAAAAAAATTTAAAAAATATAAGTTAGTGAAGAAAATATGAAAAACTGTGATAAAATATTCTGTCAAGCAAAACTTCATCCAGGGGATGTCCAAAATTTACATCAAGTTTGCACATACAAGATAGTGCAGCAAAAATGGCTTCAGGCCATAAATTTTGATGATTTGAATTTTGTACATTATGCCCATGCTCGACTATAAATATAAAACATTTTCAGTTGTCCAGCAACAGAATATGTAAAATATTATTTATTTAACACCAAAATTTTTGTAGAATTAGATACATATCTTCTGATCTCTTCATGTATTCTCAAAAATACTAATAATTCAGCCTTCTAATTTTAAAATTTACAATGAAAATTCTCTGTCATAATTACTTCAATATGATCAAAAATTTTCTTCACCTTTTTTACTTTATAAAATAAAAAATTTGGCATTTTTATCATAAGACATCTCGAGTGTGAAAACTTTTTTGCCATTGTACTATATATGTAATAAAGAAAATTGTAAATTTGTGTGAAATGAAGCATAAAAGAATTCTTTCTGATCTTAATTTTTTTATACTCTGATAAACAAATATCACATGCAAAATTTGAGTTGAGGAATAAAATACAGTGTGTTAAAATATGTAATTTTAATTTTGAAACAATCAGTTGTGTGAATAATATAAATACATACCATAATTTTTTATAGTAATATTATTACTGTTAATGAAATCTATAAAATATGTAAAATAGTATAATTAAATGAAGACAAGTAAAATGTGGCCCATTTTACTTTCCCAGGTATTAGGTATAGGAATTGTTTTAATTTTGACCCTCTGAGTTTTTTGAAAATCTCCATGTTTTGAGATCTGAATCCTAAAATGTCAAAAAAAAAAAAAAAACCAAAAAAATTCCATAAGGATGTATTGGCATCTATTTTGCTTAATATATCAGGATGGGGTAAAGATTAAGAAACAAAATTTGGCTTGGTGGCTTGTNATATTTAAATAATCATTTTTAGTTACAACAATTACTGGAAAATTTATTTTAATCAGTCAATTTGCTATAATCATAGAAAGAATTGAAAAGATGTTTTAGAGATATAATATATAAATGTGTATATATATAATGATTAGAGGAAGAAAAGTACAAAATTTTCTTATTATATTATGATTTGTTAATGTGATAGATGGCTATTTACAGAAATATATACTGTGTGTGTGTGTTATACAGGGTGATCCAAGACAAGAATATTTTGCAAAACTTCACCAATGAATTCCCTATCACAAAATACAATGAAAATGTATAATCAACAGAGGTCATAATATCATGCATTTCTGAGATATAAGCCACAAGGATCACATCAGTTCCATACCATAATATGTTACAAGTGCATGCATGAAACAACTTTATTCCTTACAGTGTACATGTTAAATGTGTTACAGCTGCTTGTGATACCATACACAAAGTACCTGGCTTTTTTGAGCAGTTTAGAGAATTTGTAAAGGTGGCTATAGATGTGTGACAGCACACAGAGGACATTTCAAACACTTTCTGTAAGCAAGAAACAATTACATTTAACATTATACTGTAAGGAATAAAGTTATGTTACACTTGTAACTTTTTGTTTCTTTAAGGCATGTTGGTATGGGAATGATTTGATCTTGACAGGCTAGTATCTCAAACACACAGGTATTATAACTGCTGTTGATCATATACTTCTGTCCATTTTGTATTGGGGAATTCATTGATGCAGTTTTGCACAATTATCTTAAATCACCGTGTGTGTGTTTCATACACACTAAATTTTACAATATTCACTACTAAAATAGAATCTCATTTTAACAATTACTTGGCCTGCCAAAAATCATTCTTTGTTCCAAGAATCCATTATATTGTGAACAATGGATTTTCTGCACACCTAGGAAAATATCCATTATTCGAAAAAATTGACATTTTTTTAACCCCCTGCATATAAGAAATACCAGTATTTGAAATTATTCAGTCTCTTGAGATTGCTATTCTTTATTCTATAAAAAAACCTGTTACAAGATTGTATATTCTACTGTATGTGTGTACAACAAAGCTGACGGAAACTGAATATATTGTAAGCACAGAAAGAGGCAAATTATGTGTTCCTATTAGCACTTTACTTGGACTTCATAATTTGTTAAAAATCTCTTCCCGTCGTGGTTTGTTTTGATATTGCTTTTCTGTGTATTGAATGCAACAACTGTTTGAAATTAGCAATGTCATGTACAGCAGCAATTGCCACAATTTAGACTAACTCTTTGATTTTATTAATGTTTCTAAATATCCTGATATCTCAGATTATTTGGTTTCAGTCCCAGTTCGATTGTATTCAAAAGATCTGGTCTGCAACAAGTACAGTATTCTCGCTGGGTAATATATGGTAAGTATATGAATTATAGCAGATGTAATTTACTGAAATGTTCTATTCTGTTCATAAGAAAATACATCGTTTCTATTTGGATATGCTATGCCATTGATAAAGCATAATTACAATAATGTCCACATGTGTTTTCTAAAAACATATGTATGTAACACTTCTTTAATGAGTATATTGCCATATTCAATCAGTATAACTGGATATAAATCTGTATATATATTAAAAGCAAAATCTTCCATCATAGCCCCATACAAATACCATAAATTTAATTTGATTTTACATTTTGAAAATTTTCAAAACAGCTTTTAAATGGTTTTTAAAAATGTTTTAATATTCAATTGATTTGATTTTAATTTGGTTTTGGTGTAAAGGCCAGAGTTTAAATTATATTGTTTTTGGTTTTAATTAATTTTTAGGTTTAATTTACTTAGTATTACGTGTAATTAAGTTTTAGTATTTATAATTATTTTTTAATAATAATTATAATTTATTACTATTTATGTAATTTTGCCTGCAATTTTTTTGAATCATTGCAATTAATTTAAAAAAATTATAATTCTCTGTTTTTTCTTTTGCTACATAACTGTAAAAATTGTTTGTTGTTTTCCACGAAAGATAATCAAATTTTAATTCATTAAAAATTTGTTTAGTAATTCCATTAATTTTTGTTTTATGAATTTGCCTGCTTCTAAAAAATTTTTTTAAATTTAATTTTGAATGAGTTGACATTAATTGATACTGAGCTTCCTAGTAGGATATAATGCTTTGATAAATATCAGTGATAAACAGTATGATCTTATTTTATACTATTTATCATCAATAGTTATACTACATTAAATCAAATTACATATCAACCACTACAATATTATAGATAAATATGTTGGTTATATATGGATAAGTTTCCTGACAATTATGTAATACTTATAAGTCCATGGATGGATTGTTTGAAATTCTTGTACAATATGGTGCATTTCTCTAATGTGTAAATTGAAATTTATCATTTACTTAAATTTTGCTCTCAGAGTGAGCTAAATATTAGTATTTATTGCTATGAGAATATAATGGTGGTCCTCTGCTCTTATTGATTTTTCATGTTATCAATCATAACACACATTTATTCAATGCAATATTATTACATACAGTAGAGTCCCAGAAACTCTACTCTCGATAACTCGAAATTACATGTCATGTAGGTTTTTAATGACATGACACGTAACATGTCATGATAACTTTTATGAAATATAATTTTTACATCTAAATTACTATTCTTCACTGGTAACATTGATAATAGCATCAACTCCACATGTTAATAAAGAATATAATCCTTTTTTCAAGATACCACTGCAAAACACCATACCTCAAATGTCACTAACTCAAGAGTAGTCGATGAATAGCTAATATTTTTTAAAATAAAAATTGTCACTATTGGTACAAAGTCAATACACATGCAATGGCCTTTAAGGAAACTTTCACTGTTTAGACTAGCATCATCATTATGCCACTGTACAATATGTTAAACAAATTAGTTAATTTACTAGAACTCTGTTACGGTTGGCAACATGCTACTGCCAAAGAAAAGATGGTCAAATTTTACCAGTATTTTAACACAATCACATTTCTCTCACTTTACTGTTATCACAGGAGTCAGTAAAACTCAGTCTACATTGAGTTGCATTTGTGGTACTCTACTCTTTATGAATGCAATACAATAATAATGTATATTGATCATTTTCATTATGATTTTTAATAGCAAAAGTTTTTATAACAACTCATATCATTAATAGTCATAGATAATTTTGCCAAATTATAATACTATTATCATAAATTCTTATGCTAACAGTGAAGAGCAATCTTTTCTAGATATGGGCTGCAAGTGAACTTAGTAGCCTTTTGGTGGGCTGTATGCATTTTTTTCTTGTGGTATTCCAGGCTTTAAGCACTTAACTGCTGACATCCAACTCCATAACTGCCAATAGACTAGGTAATAAAATACATGGAATATATCCTAATGATGTACAAACTAGTAATATATACTTCTAAATATCACTTTTGGTAGCTGTTATTATGTTCTATGTATGTATGTCTCTCTCTTAGTCTACCAAACTTAATGTCGGATTAAAGAGACAATCATTACAGCTTTCAGGTTAGACACTTTTTTTATTGTCAATAAAAGAAGTGTCTAACCTGAAAGCTGTAATGATAGTCTACCGAACTTAATGTCAGATTAAAGAGACATACATACATAGTAATATATAGTTTATTCTCTTTTCACTGATCAAGTTTAGTTTGAATGTTGTTTTGTCACAAATATCAGCTTAATTAGGGTTTCATAATGACAGCAGAATACAAAAACAAAATGCTGCATGTTGCTCATAACTACACTATATGGTTCTTGGCATCGACATTTCCTAACTGTTTGAAGAAATATGAATTCAAAGAATGATGAATTTATATATATATATATAGTGTGTATATCATACATAAATTGGTTTCCAAAAATTAAGAAATAAAGTTTAATTTGAAGGTTTCATAAAATATCTGCAGTAAAATGGATCAATCTAACAAGTGTTTAATATATAAGCTAATTTACATATTTAGAAAAGTTTATCTTTTTAAAGGTGAATATTTTAAAGCTTTCATTCGTTTGTTCTAATATGACTTTTAATTAAATGTTTATGTATATCTTGGAAGGATGTCGACTCTACTCGGCTGCCTTCTGACCTTTTAGCAGCAACAAGAATTAGGGTTATTTTTTGCAAAGGAGATGTATGGTTTGCATTCCTTTTGTCTTTCAGCATAAATGAATCTGACTCAATCGGTGCATGTATTATGTCAACTGGATTCATGATTAATTTAATGAAGGTCTGTTCTCTTTACAGGCGAGTCCAGATTTTCACTAGTGATTCCAAATGATTACATGCCTCTGGTTCCTTTCTGATAATTAATCATCCCTCAAATATTTTTAAAACAGTTACATAAGATGGATTAGTGTTATAGTATGGGGCAAAATCTGGATGTCCACACAAATCTTTTTGCTGTAAACAAGTTCCATAAATTCTCAAAAATATAGGAATAAAATCCTAGAATTCTATATCAAGCCATTTTTTTGTGAGATTGGTGACAGGATGATGATGCCAGCCTTTGCAGAGCAGTATTTTGTGCAGAATAATGTCACCTGTATAAATTGGCCAGTTTGTTCTGCCTCTGTCGCAGCCCTGACCTCAACCCAAAATTACAGCAGGACACATTAATCCGTTCCTGACCTCCAAAACAAAGCCTTTTTCTTTTACTATCTTTTTAGCTGTATGACATGCATAAAAATGTCCACAAATGCAATATAACAATGATAAATATATCATTGTTTAATAAATTTTTGTTATTAATAAAAACTGCGTTAATTGACATTCACATAATACAAATGGCAATAATTTGTGTTGCTTAAATTAATATTATTAGATTTAACTGCGGCTCATACTCAAAAACAAATAGTTACTTATGTTTGTTTATATTGTGTTGCGTATTCTATTTGTATACTAATAATGAATGAATTGTCATATAAGGACGTTATTTGCAACAACGTGCAAAGAACCTGTGTAGAAAGAATGGTTAGTGTAACCAAGGTATGTATTCTAAATTTATAATCTTGTAAGGAACCAAGTCTGAGCTTTATTTTTATTTTACTTTTATTTTGCTTTCATTATATTTTGTTTGGGGCTTATGTTTATTTAAGACGAAGGTTTCCTCACCATTCACCTTAGTAACTTAAAAATAGAAGAAAAACCAACTCACCGACGAAAGAAAAGCGCCGTAGAAAAACTCGCGCACACTTGCGCTTCCCAAGCGGAAAAAGTAAGTCCGCACCGAGAAAAANTGCGTAGTAAATTTACTAATTAGTAAGAAAAGAGTTAAAGGAATGACTTTGTAATACACATTCCAAGCTATTTTTCCTTGTCTTTAACATAAGGAAAAATAGCTTGGAATGGGTTTCTTCGACTTAATATTCTTGAATTATCGATTTCTGTTGAATAGAAACAACTAAGATGAAAAATAAGAATTTTTTTCAGTGCTATCAATAGTGAAAACGTTTATCATCGTTCATCACAAAATTTATAACAACCATGCTTAGCAATTTTTCATTTGGCAGATGATCAACAGTTCATAATTTTATTTAAATTAATTTTAGATGGTTACATATATAATTATTTACTTCGCATTACTTATAAATAAGCCATGACAATTTTAAATAAGTAATGCGAAGTAAATAATTATATATGTAACCATCTAAAATTAATTTAAATAAAATTATGAACTGTTGATCATCTGCCAAATGAAAAATTGCTAAGCATGGTTGTTATAAATTTTGTGATGAACGATGATAAACGTTTTCACTATTGATAGCACTGAAAAAAATTCTTATTTTTCATCTTAGTTGTTTCTATTCAACAGAAATCGATAATTCAAGAATATTAAGTCGAAGAAACCCATTCCAAGCTATTTTTCCTTATGTTAAAGACAAGGAAAAATAGCTTGGAATGTGTATTACAAAGTCATTCCTTTAACTCTTTTCTTACTAATTAGTAAATTTACTACGCATAGTCAATCAATAGAAAAAAAAATGCCAATTTTAATGAATTAGAATAATTTCTCTTTATTTTGTCACCTCTTAACTTCTGAATCGGTTGGGCCGTCGACCATCTGTCTCTAATCTGTGGAGGGCTTTTGCCAAGTAGCTTGTTCGGTAACCGGTGCAATTGAGTTTGAAATTCTATTCGTGGTCTATTTCTTTTTCTAATGCCATCTAGAGATACTCAAAATAAAATTATGCAACCGTTCAATAATTTTTTTGCTATATTACATCATTTCCAGTGAACTGAGAAAATTAACACTTATATCTAAGTTTATTTACTTGAATATGTCTAGTGAAAAAAAATTTTTTTTACGAGTAGGCGATTAGTTATATTTTATAAATTTTTGTTTTAGCACCGTGCTTTTGTAAACCTGCTGGGGAGGGACCTGAAGGTCCGAAACACAAAGGGTGTACATGTATAATACAATGTGAAAATATTGTTTGTCCCTCTTAAGTTTTTACCTCGGTTGCAAAAACCAAAACACCAGTGTAATATGTCCTATTAATAAGCTTAGTCCTCGTAGACAAACATTTAATAAATTGACCAACCAAATACCAATGCTATCATTCTTGCTACCAACTGATCTGTATACATTATACAACCAGGATAAGCAAAGACACGGTCACTCTTGAAGTCCCCCCCCTAAACGATATATTGGCAAAACCCTGGAAATATAACAACATTTTTGAATGCCGCATAGTAAAAACTTTCAATAAATCCAAATAGTTTTAGTACTTAAACTAATGGTCTAACTTTAGATGAGATCAAATCCTGATCTTTGATTGTGTTCAAGGAAAATGCTTAAACAAGCTTTGTACTTCCATTTTGAAATAATAAGCAGTGACTTTTCTTTCAGTGATTAAAAAAATTAATGTACAGCAAGCCGTTTATATAATATAATAAGCAGTGACTTTTCTTTCAGTGATTAAAAAAATTAAAACTGAAAAATGTTTTATCACTGAAAGATTTCAGCAAAATTAGAATATCTTGTTGAAATCAATCTCTGGAAGTAATAAATATTGAAATGGTTTCAAAGTAAACTTTTGCTAGTGGCAGGCATTGTAGAAAGGGTAAAAAGAAACAATTTTATCAGCTTCTGTTGAATGCTAATGCAGTACCATAGCCAGAATTTACTCAAAATATTCAATCAAAAATAAATTACTATTTAAGTTTGGCATATGAAAATATAATTAGTTCAGAATATCCTTAGTGTATTTGCATTGTATAACTAGAAGGATCTATGCTATGGCTTAATGTAAAAAAAAAATTTGTAGGTAGAAGTATTAAAAACAACAAAAATAACTTCAGAGTTTCTGGAAATTTATTCAAATAATTTAATATATTAACTTGAACATTGTCCTTTGCAATACTGCAAATGTGTAATTTACAAAGATAAGAATCAAAAGTTGCTCACAATTTCAGTAGTGCATGAAATTATGTATTCTGTACTCATTCTTTTGTATGACTAAAATCTGCTTTATATGTGTACTGTATAAATCTAATCTTGATGGAAGGTGTGCAAATCCTGCCAAAATACATAAATACATCTAAGAAGTTTCCAGTGAGAATATTGTAGTAGTAATAATCATAATAAATACTAAGATGAAAAATAAATACTGGAATGTCAGACGGTAATTTGACTAGATGTATTTAAAATATCATTAAAGTGGAATGTTGCAAGGTCTTCAAGGTAGAGAGTTATCTGCATCAAGTAACATTTCGTCTTTTTCTCGGTACAGGCAATAATGCTGTATCATGAAGAGGATATCAAAAAGAATTGATATCATTCCCAGTCCAAATTTTGTAAAGTTTCCAAAAATTGAAGTCCAGTCATCTAAAAAGAAAAAGTAAATTAAGTACACAATCAAGCTGTAATTCTTCATAAAGTTAATAAATGTGAATAAAGATAAATATAATTTGCTTAAAAACTGAGTTATCTTTACAATTATTATTTGTCATTTATATAATTTTATATTTATAATACAATACCTTGATTTTGATCCATTTTATATATAATTCTGTGCATAGTTTTATAAAAAAAAATTTTTTAATTTTGTATCTTGAAAACCTTAAATAAAACCTTAAATTTGCTTAAAAACTTAACTAAGGTTTTCAAGATACAAAATTAAAAAATTTTTTTTTATAAAACTATGCACAGAATTATATATAAAATGGATCAAAATCAAGGTATTGTATTATAAATATAAAATTATATAAATGACAACAATAACAGAATAGTGTGCATCTTACATATGTAATCATCATATCAAAATGTTGCAATGTTTATTTCTTCAGTATATACAGGGTGAGTTCATGTTACATGACAATTTTAATGTGCTCTGCTCTATCCAGACAGGCAAATAGTATAAATTTTACTTAGAATGAATGACGAACTAAAGTAATTTGGCTACAGGTAGCAGTTAACAAGAGATGGTTGCCATAAAATTATTGCCAATTTACCATATTGGCTCAAATATTAATTTATTTCCCAGTTTTATAGACTTGAATACAGATAAAGAAATTTTAATCAATTGTCTGTGGTAGTGGTACAGGTACATGTTGTACAGAGCTAAACTGCCAGTAAAATTTGGTGTCAATTGTTAGCAATATTAAATACAAGCCAAGTTGTAACCAGTCATGCTGCAGCCAACAAACTATGCACTGGAATTAAATTTCCAAAATCAATATGTAAAAAGAAAAGAATTTTTTTCAGTCCAATATAAGACTTAAAAGAAATGTAAAAATTCATGTCAATTGACTGAATTTGCAAAGTATCAAAGAAAAGAAGTGTAAACATATTTGTTTATTAAACTTAGAATAAAACACCACTAAAAGAAGTTGAGAGAGAAAAAAAAACAAATCATTTAAAAGCTAAAACAAAGTCTAACTGAAATTGGAAGTTTTCTTTTTCATAAAATAAAAACAAACCACAATCAACAAATTATTAATACTTAAGAATTGAGAACAATCTATTAATGCTGTTTGTTGTTAGGATGAAGTAAATGTTTTTTCCATGATTTCCAGCCCCTCACACAATTGGCACCTGAAGGAATAGGATTTTACTGAAGGAATAGAAGAAAAAAAAAAGTTTATGATAACACTAATAATGACATTTTAATGTTATTAATTTTGGTCATTGTTATGTAATGTAAATAAATTTTTAATTTTCCTAAAACCGTCAGTACACTAGAAATCATTTGAAACTTAGAATGCTATATGATTTAGTTAGATATTAACTTATTAGGATTCAGTAAGATGTATAAAATGTTCAAAGTATTTAAAAATTGCAAGTTACGTACAGTTATCATTTTAATTATAGTTTTATGTATCTTTTGAATATTGGTCTTCAATAATCTGAAAATTATACTTGTAAGCAACACCATTGACAATCTGCAGTTTTAATAAATACTTTAAAACAGTTTAAAATAATTACTTAGTGGTGAACAAAAGTATTTTATATTTTTGCCTAAGCATTACTTTCAAAAGGATGATGATGATGAATAGTCAATTAAATTCTTGTTAAGTGGAAAATATTTTAATAATACAAATCCTCAGCTCTGAAATTCAATTATAATAAAGTAATTAGCTTCATGTCATTTACATTATTTAAAATTAAGAAAATTTCAGAAATTAATCGATTTAAATATTTTCAGCATTAATACACTTTGATTTGACCTTTAATCAACATTAACTTGTCAATAAGTATATTGACAAATTATTAAATAATGTATTAAAAAAAATAAAATTTGGTAGTGTTCAAAATTACCTGGTAAATGATAAAATAAATATTTAAATTTTTGTATAACTTGGGTTTTTAAACAAGCATCTAATTCTACTTACCAAAATTATATGCTATAAGAAACATCTGCAAAATACTAAGAACTCCTCCTGTGAAATCTAAGAGAATGTTTCCAATACTCCATCCTTCTGTAGATTTTCGTTCGTAATTAAAATATGCCTAAATAATACAATTAACAATAATTAAAATCTTAACACTGTCAAATAAAGAGGTTAATATTTATAAAGTACCTGTGGAATGTACTTGCTGACAGTAACACCAAGTTTCAGATACGAAAAGAAGAGTAAAAAGTTGAGCCAAGGAGTTTCTTTGATTACTCCTAAAGAAGTTACCAATAGAAATACACTGGCAGCTGACCATCCAGCACTAATCAAACCAATAGCCACATGAGAGAGTTTCTGATCTCCATGCTAAATATATAAACATTTTTAATAAGTTAGATTTTAACACATCTTAATGTATTGAAATAGTTATTACTTACATCATATATGAAACATTGAATGATTTGTATAAGTGTTGCCAGTAATGCATGAAGTGCAAAGCCTACATCATTTGGTTCAACTGGAATAACTCCTGTTGGATGCCAGCTATGATATTCTTTCTAAATATACATTTTAAATTATGTCAACATGTTAAATAAGAACTATTATAATTACGAATAGTTATTACTAATATAAAATTTTAAAAAAGATTTATTATTATTAATGACTACTAAATTTAATATGATAATTCATTAAGTAAGATAATGTTACTAAACAAAATAGTCACACAGAAGCAGCACAGAAAAATCAAATTCTATAGTAACAGTACTTGCATGTGAAAAATTTTCAGACTGGCAATTTTAAATAATGATATCTATATAAGTTTAAGTTTTTTACTCACTATTTTTTCCAATCATTGAAAAATTTTTTATTTCCAGAACTACAAATTATTCTGAAATCATAAAATTAAGATTGTCTAGAAGTACCTACAGAATGGAAATTGAATTCTTTTGCAGTAAATAAAAGATAACTTATGCCTATTTGTTTTATTACAGTTTCTATACCTTGCTTTCTTTCTAATAAAGTAATGTGACAATTTCAATTCACCTAATTGTCTCATTCGGAACACATATATATAGCACATCCTATTCCAATATACAGCTGTCCCTTGATAGTCCGATGTTTTGTAATCCGACATGATCAGTAGTCCGACGCACCTCCCGTCAAGGTACCTGTCCCCGTTACGTGTCTGCTTACACAGAAGCATGTCGCGATGTGAATCTCCCCACCCAATTCTTACACGATGACACACGATGACACACATTTCATGTGTTTTCCATGAGCAGTTCTGTTCAAATAGTTGGAGTAGGGAATATTGTAGGCTACTGCTAGCAAAACAATGCCAAATATGTAATCACTTTCGGTAATCCGACACCCCTTTGGTCCCATACCTGTCAGATTATCAAGGAACAACTGTACTGTACTGTACTTGTAGATTCTTATCAATTGAAATTTTCCACTTTCTCTAACAGAAACAGCAATTAAATTTTTCAACTTCATATTCTCTTTCAGATTAGAAATACACTGATAATAAATTAACTTTGACAGAAAAGTGATGCCATTTTCTAGTTTTATCAAATTTTTATATCATCTATTTCTACATATGAACACCTGGCTTAACATAACATCAATAATTTACATTACAGTTTCTTACCTGTATTTCTGGAATAAAGTATAGACCTACATTAAATATAGAATATGCCAGATATCCTGTTATGTTGAAGGCCAGAAAGTCAAAATTTAATCCAACAACACTGAAATAAAAAGTATTATTTAATAACTAAGAAATAGTATAAAAAAATTACATAATTTATGCAAAAAATTAACTTACCTTTTTCTTTTCCAATTTGTATATATCTGTGGATAAAATGAAATAGACCAAGCAACAAAATAAATCCAGCCTACCACTGCACTGATCACCTTAAGTGATGGAATTTTAAATACTTTCACTCTAATAAATGCATTATCTGTACTGGATAAAAATATTTCATGAAAGCTACATAGAATCATACCATACAAAAATTGGAAATAATAAAAGTAATTACCGAACATTGCTTGGGGTAGCATTAACGACTAAGGTAGAATGTCCAGCTTCTGTTGCTAACACAGTAAAATTTAGTCGTTCATTAGTTTCGGGGGGTATTACACTGTCATTAGACAGTACTTTCAATATATTTTCATCTTCATATATAAAACCAACGTAGATAGTCTGATTAGACATTTCACTAAATTTAAAATATATTTTTAGACAGTACATACCAAATTAAGTATTTTCATTGAATTTTAATACAGAAGAAATAATTGCTTTTCAGTTATATTTAAAGATGGACAAATACTCAAATACTGGAAAGTATGCAAGATCTCAAAAGAAATTTGTATACTACAAATGCTCCAATAGTGCATCATACATATAACAGTTCAAATGCTTATTTTTTAAAATAAAAATTGTCTTATGTGAAAATGAGAAAAATTAATTTACTGTCGTTAAGAATAAGAGAATAAAGTGCCTAAAAAGCTCAGTCTAAATAAAATGTTTGAAGTTTCATTTAGTAGACTTTATTTATTTCGATATAAAGTAAAACCAATAAATTAATAAACTATGTTAGTGAACTTAATAATTTTATTTTATTATTCAGAGTATTTTAATGTTCAAGATCTTGTTAATAATCAAATTCAAGAAAGTGTTATTCACCCATCTTTAATTATATTTATTAAATTTTCATTTATACATTTATGAATTGTTCTAAAAACTACATTGAATTTTTCTTACCTAGGGTAAACACTAAATTCACCAGATTTACTTAACTGGAATTCTAAATCATTAGTTGAGACTTCAATAGAGAGAGATTCTATTTTAAAAAATAATAATAAAATGCTTGTAATTTTATTAAATATATTCTTTTTGCAGAAAAAGAATAAATTTACCTGTAGTAATTAAACAGCTGGAGAACAAAATTATGAACTTCATTAATTTATCCATTATGTACGTCTGTTTACGCAGCATGTTGTTGCCTTTTTATAAATCTTCAAATCTACGAAATAATTATTCGAAATTAGTAAATAGAATTTTATACAAAATAAATTTTAAAACACATTTAAATGACAGAAAATTAATATAGTAATTTTTTTTTCTGCTAGCATTTAATCTGATATTTTACAAATTATCTCATAAATAAATTCTTAAACTAGGTATCTTAAATATATTTGGTTTTAATTAAATTTCTGTTTCAAGATTTATAGTGTTTTGTCACAAACTAGAAAATCATAAATGGAAAAACATTAAAATTTTTCTATTTCAATTTTAACGTATTTTAACTCATTTTGAAAATAGTAATAATAAGATTTAATGGGTGTGAATACGTCATAAAAGTTACAACAGCAATAAAATATAAACTGTTCATGAATATACAAAAAAATTTACAACTTCTTGGAATTCAAAAATTCTTACTACATTATTACACAATAATGACAGTGTATTAAAAAGTACTTTTTCTAGAATATCATTTATATAATTCTAAGAAATGAATTTAAATTTTACATTAGAGAGAAATAAAATATTCTTTTACAGTAAATCTTAATTACAGAACATAAAAAGTTTTAAGTTTAGAATATAAAATAATGTACACAAATCAAACTTTTATTAGAAGTTACATATTTTTCTTTGTGAAAGTTTTCAGGAATAATTTCCACTTTCCATCATTTTAATGTTTCATTTCTCAATCCTTGTTATCTGTTTATTCACAGCATTAACCTATTCATGTTTGATATTTGCATATAACTTGTTTTTTTTCATCATTCTAATTTTTATTACAGTATTTAAAATGTAAGAAAAGACATTACAGGTATACCTTGCCTTACGTCGGTAATTGGTTCCAGGAAAACGACGTAAGTCGAATTTACTTGTCTCCAAATCTACTTGTCACTAGGCTAAACCGTAAATTACCATTCCCTGTTCTGTATTTTATTTATTAATGCATTTTTAATAATATATGGTTAATAAAAATCTATTTTAAGCTTACAAACAAATTTTAGTTTTTAATATAGTACAAAAAAAAGTAATCTAAATTTACGAATGCATGTACTGTAAATACAGTACATACTTGTAAATGTATATATTTTAATATGATTTTATGTGCTTTAAACGTTTATCTAGTGATATTACGACTTCAATATTTGTGGCGGACAGACGTAAAGTCGAATAAAATGACTTAAACTTGATTTTTATTTTTCCATATACTTTTTTAACAAGCGACGTATAATCGGGAACGACGTAACTCGAAACGACGTAAGTCGAGGTATGCCTGTACATTCTTCCATTGCTAGGATTTGTTTAGAATGTGTGCTTACATTTCATTAATTCTTTGAGATGAAAATGAAAAGCCCATAGTTTTTAATATCATGGAATAAAAAATAGAATACAGTTATGTCTATTGGTTGTGCAAGTGAATAAAACAACCATTGAAAACTGAATTTGATTTTTCTATCTTCTAATTTCTTTTCCTTAACTCATATATCACAAATAATAGTGATCATCATCTGCCTCAAGTTATGACTATTTCTAGAATTATTAAAATGATCATTAATATATATATAACTACCCATAACTTTAATATTTCATAGTATATTTTTAAAAATATATTGTAATCTAGAAATGGCAACAAAGCACTTAACTATTGTATTTAAATTATAACATTCCATTATTATTGTTGTTTTCAGGAACATAAGTTTAACATGATGAATACCTACATATTAATTATTAATTAGTGTTTATTACTACACTTAGAAATTTCTTCCAAAGGTAAGTTCACACTGAGAAAAGTGAAAACAAAGTTTTATTCGCTTGGTGAAATTGATCCATACAACCAAAAGTGAAAACCAATTGTTAATTTTAAGCAGCCAATCATTAGCAAAACAAGAGAAAAACATCATCTCAAAAAGCAAAATGGCTGCTTCCAATATTCTGTTGTTAACTTTTTTCTCAATAAATAAACAAATATGGTTATGTCAAAAAGAAAACAATGCTGATTGAGATGAATATTAAAAAACCACAAATTACATTTACTCTATTGCATTGAGAAAGCTCCTATAGTCATCTTGAAAACAAGAACCAAGAACCATGTGAACCAGTGGGAATATAATTGGTGGCAAAATTTTTTTCATTATCAAAAATCTTGACAGTTCTGAACTTCAAAGTGATTTGCAAAATCGTAAAATTTGCTTGGAAATGATGCCATGCTTGACATGTTATTTGCTCTGTTTGTTTTTTGCTTTTGCCAGTGAATTGTGCTCAGTTTGAACCAAGCTAAATGCTTCAACAAGAAAAGTTTTTATATTTAGAAAAAGAGAGAGAGAGACTGACTTAAAATGTATTAGGCCTATTATAGGAGAATATAGCTAAATAATTATACATTAGAAAGCATAAGAAGCATAAAAAGTATAAACAACACCAAAAAGAATGGTTCTAAATCCAAACAATCATTCCCCTTAAGAAATATTTATCCACTTGGAAAATTTTATCAATACAATTATGAATTTCAAAAGTTGATTTTAAATTAAGTAAATAATTTTTAATATTTATTATGAAAAAATATGACATGTAATATTTTTAAACCATAAAATCAATTTAAAAAATTAATTGAATTAAACTAAAACAATTAATTCTTTAAAAATTTTCAAAGGAAATCGGAAGTTTTAGTAAAAAAATATATACTGTATGTAGTACCATATTCCATCAATATTAAAAATGCAAGCAAATTAAGTTATATTCATTATTTACATTGTGCTGATAAGCATTTTTATAAATAAACATTTTCTGAAAAAGATCAAAATATTCTTATTCTTATTCTAGAATATAAATATAAGAACAAAATTAAAATAAATCCATAAAAATGTTTAATGTCATTAAAATTAATATTTATTTTACAGTATTAAGTTAAAATTTCAACAAGATATTCATTTTTTTAGATACACTATTCCATCAAAATTTATAAACTTTCTATCACTGATTTACTTTTCTACAACATATTAATCATTAAGGCTAAAGATATATTAATGAAATTTTCTGATTTTTACTACATTTATCATTACATTACTAAAGTGAATCTGGCCCTAACTAAACTTAAAAATATTTGATTGGATTAAAAGCAATGCAATGTTTTATGATTCAAAGAATAAAATTTTGTTTGTGTTACATTTATAAATATGCACTGTATTTTCAAATTAAGAATGTAAGAACCAATTTCATTAAACAATCACTACATGCAGTAGATTCACTAATCTGGCCTCAATTATCCAACACACTCCGGTGTAATCATCTATGAAAATGTTCTATTTCTAGGAAAATCTTAGTCATGTCACACATTGTTTTCCTGTTTACTCTGTTTTATTTCTTTGAACAGTCTTTCATGTCAGCATTCTATATTATTTGCCAGTCTATATCAAAAATAAAATCAGTACCGCAGGGTAATGGGTCATGCCATTCATTGCCTTTAGGCCTATACACTCAGTAATCTACTCTAATACATAATTGAAAACAGTATGAATGCAGTATGCATTCATTACTTAATGCAAATGAAGATCTTTTCTTACAAGAAGCATGATTACCTTTAATTAAGACTGAAAAAAATAAATAATGCAATTTGTCATATCTTATAATCAATTCTATTAATCTACAATCAGGATTTGATGTTATTTATGCTATTTATCACTTAACTAGCAGACCCCGCCACACGTTGTTGTGGCTCAAAATGTATCTATTATAAATGTATAACACTTCCCCCGTGGGGGAAAATTTTTCGAAAAATCTTCTTAGTGTACATTCTCTTGACGTACCCTATTAAAACGCAATCAAAAATGCAAAAACCCGCATCTAAAATATTATAAATAGAAGCAGAGTTCTTTACCATAAGCCTTAATCCTAACCATCGCCCTTCAGTAGGAGGAATTACGACACGTATATTATATAAAAACACGTGCGTATTCGAATGCAGTGTTGTGTCAAAATTTCAAAGGAATCGGTAGGAACAAACGAACATTACATTTTTATTTATATAGATAGATAGAAGATAATCTGCTTTAGTTCATTTTCACAGAAAAGCAAACTTAGGGCGTCATACTCGTAGCGCCATCTATTGGACATAAAAGCCTTAACCTACATTATATCTTTTAATTTATATGAATGTTTAACGGAGTAATATACAGCCTATGTCCACCCTGAGGTTCCATTCTAAATATTGGTGAAAGAATTTTTGAAATCGGATGAGTAGTTTCGGAGATTACCTGCTGCAAACAAACTTATATACATACTTACAAACATTACCTCTTTATAATATTAGTATAGATAATTTTGACTTTTTTTATCTTTAGTTAGTTGGTGTAGTAAGGGTTTGTTCAATAAGTATTGGGACTGAAGCCATAAAAAAAATTTATTGAAGACATACGTACAGTGAGCTAATAATCTTCAAAATAGGACCCTCCTGCATCAATATGCTGCTGCCAATGCTTCTTCCAGTCTTCATAAGCCTCCTAGAAGGCAGCAACTGCAAGGCTGTTCAGGAACCCTGTTGAGGCCACTTGGACCACCTCAATCATCCTGAAATGATGCCCTTTCAGGCTCCTTTGATATGAGGGAACAAAAAGAAGTCAGGGGAAACCACATCTGTACTGTAGGGTGGTTGGAGCAGTGTTGACATGTGTTTGGCCAATGCCGCCCTCTCAATTAGCGATGTGTGACTGGTGCATTGTTGTGATGGAGCATCCAGGTATCGGCGATCTCCTTTTGGATGTGGTGGACCCTAATCCTCAAAAGTTCTCACACTTTGGCTACATTGTCATCAGTTCGGGTCACTGTCGGGACGTCCAGTGCATTGTTTGTCTTCGACATCTGCCAACCATCTTTGAATTTTTTATGCCACTCAAAAACACATGTTCTGGACATGGCTTTCTCCTTTATATGATCCATGGCTAAGCCTCATGGATCATATCCAAAGTCTCAGTATCGGATTTGTTCAATTTAACACAAAAAATCTGATTGGCAAAACACTGCTCAATGGTTTGCTGCATCTTGACTCTCAACACAGGCACTAAATACACTTTCACTTCATGCACTACCTACACACTCCAAAGGCTTGGAGACAATTGAGCCGGGTCTCGTAGCTTATATGACATCTCCCACCACCGATCCCACTCATAGAAATCGCCCTCCCCCTTCCTATTGGCAGGAAAAAATCAGTTCCGATACTTATTGGACAAACCTTGTATTTCTATAAAAATTTTTGGTAAGCAACTTTCAGTTTACTTCAATTTATTTATATTTCTAAACTTAGACAAGTAGTTAAAGGGGCAAGTCTATTTAATCATTTTATAGATTTTGTATTACCTATGAACTTCTACACACAATTTTTGCTAATTACACTTAAATATTAACTAATTTCCAAGTAACTTTATTACATAGCATCTGAATATCTTTCCCCCTCTCAAACCTTTTCTATGCAATTTACTTACTGTTTAATACAGGCATTCCTTGCTTTAAGATACTCTTTAAGAGATTTTCTAGATTATTTTTAGTTATTTTTACTTCTGCATCTTTTTTTGGCTTGGCAGCATTGCACACTTAACAAATGAGTGTAAATATGTTTTTAGACTATTATATACATTAGGTTAAAAGATCAAAAAATGCTCATTGAGTGAAAAAAATTGATCACAATGCATTATGACTTCCCAGATCTAGCCACTATATGAATTTTGTGTCATGGCACGTTCAACACATTTTAGAAGATTCAATAAGACCACAAAACAAAATTTGTGTTGACATAATTTGTTGTGTTGTTTAATAACCAACCAAAATGCAATCTAGCAATGTGAAAATGTCATAATGCATTGTGGACCAGATTAATGCAGCCATGATACAATTTGATAAAAATATCTGTGCAAAAATAAATAAATTTCTTTAAAATTTGATTTTATTCTAAGTAATAATCTGCATTGAGAATTATAGGGAAAATAAACAGTTAACCTCAGAGGTGCCTGTACATTGGGGCACTTTAGGCACATGCCTCCCCTTTGTTGTTGAGGATTAAGAAAAGGGCAACCCAAGAGTTTGTTAAGTTATGGCAATGCAACACTTGGACAATCTGCCTAGAGGGATGCCTTCCGGGAGGTCTTTTTAAGGGAAACTGGCCCCTATGTAGGCATTACAGATTTGGAGAAAACCCAGAAAACTCCGTATGGCCAGCCCGTCCAAGCAAGGTGCGAACCCACGACCAAACTCCTGGTGTTCAGGGTACAAAGACTGCTCAGCCACTGGTGGGCACTAATCCTCAAGAGGTTTCATTTTATTTTTATCACAGAAAACATTTTTACTGATGGCAAAATAAAAATAAAAATATTTGTTATTTACCAAAAATTTGTTCTAGCNGTTGTGATGTTCTTAAAATCATTATTTCAAAATTACTGATGTGCAGTCCTTTCGAATTTTTTTTCTTTCTTTTCGCCCTGTGGGCACTAAGTGGACCTCTTTTTTTAGCAAGTCCATTATGGACGGGTTTGCTAAAAACAAACATTCCGGATATATGGACGGGGTCCAATAGATCCGGATAGAAGAATTCCTGGGGATTTATCGACCCGTCCGGATTCGAACCCGGGTCCCCAGAGCGGTAGACTGCCATTTTTGACCGCTCGGCCTTCCGTTCGTTCGATTTTTGGACGAACTATACAACTATAGAATTAATAAATACGTTTTTTAACCAAATTTACTAAATACTATGTGATTTATTACTATGGAGATACGATAAATGAAAATCGCTACGTTACAGTAGCGTGCCGTCATTGGAAGCGGTGGATGCGCCGCTTCCCTTGTATTTTCTAAAAAATAAATACATATTCATTTTAATTATATGAAAATTATCGCACAATATTTTATTATAATTATGTATCTTATTACAAATTTCTATACTACACGTGAAAAAAAAAAAATAAGATTACTATTGTATATTCGAATATTAGTGGCGGAGTAGCGGAGTGGAAACGCTATATCGTCAGCATCCAAAAAGCCAGATGCTCTGTCAGCATGCGCTTTACAGAGCACCAACCTCACCCGGTTTAGCCGGTGGAAGCCTAGGACCTTGAGTGGCTAGGATTCATACATAAAACAATTAACAACAAATTGTCTTCTTGACTGTGAATTATGAAAGAAAATGAAAAGTTGCATTTATTATACTATGGTTCATTTAATCATATAACATTTTGTGACAGGAATTTTCAGTGATGAATATTTTCCCAATATACATCTTTCTACTGAGTCCTGACTGTGAGTGCTTGGGCTTTCCATGCACCAGTTTTAATTCAGACCACATAACTACACATTCTTTGATGATGTTCTTGGCAAATTCTATTCCGTTATCACTTTGTAGAATACTCATGGCACCAAAAATTGTAATATGTCTGAAAGGAACATAGGCCCTTTTGGTTTTTAATGGTCATAGTTGAACGAATTTAGTCAGGTGGTCTTGGTACACGAGTATGAATTTATATTGCTCGTGCGACTGCATATCTATAAGGTCAACCTGATGTTTTGAGTTCATGTCATCACTTAAAATTGGTTTGATTACAAAGTGTTTCTTAGGAACGACTTTGTAATCAAAAAGAATAAAGTATGAAATATAAAAATATTACAAGGATATGAGATATGATTGTAATTTATCAGAAAAAACAGAAGTTCAAGTAAATTACAATCATATCTCATATCCTTGTAATATTTTTATATTTCATACTTTATTCGTTTTCCATACGGTTTCTGCCACCACGGTCAATAGCAATATGGTCGTCACGCAACATCCGAAATATTTCTTCAGTGCGAACATAATATTTAATCAAATCACCTTCTTTTACAGGCACAATTAATTTTTCTATTTCTCCAATAGATACATCATCATATCTACATAAATGCCGATATTCTTCCAATAACTTCAAAGTCACTTTAATTTTTTTAACACACTCACTTTTTGTATTATTGTCGAATACACCAATTTTGTAAAAATTTGACCGTTTTGAGCTATTACTTCTATTAACTCATTTAATCAGTCGTCGAAGCAGTTATTCACATCACTTAACGTTTGCTCCACAATTGTTACTTTTTAAAAAAGAAAACATTATTTTAAAAGGCAAAAGTAAAATTAAAATGTCACACCAGTTTAACTACCGGTTGCACAAATTTAAAATTTGACACTAAATGCAATATGCAGGCGCAACTCAGACAAGAGTACCGAGCGGCTAGCGTACGTCAGACGATCACTCCTCAAGGTATCGTCGTCGCTTTACCCGACCAGTCAATAGCAGTATTCGCAACGACCGGTCAATCCGATCAGTTACGATAAAAAAAAAAAAAATTGAAATTTATTAGTGTCCAATTTTGTTCGTCATTATTATTCGTAACGACCGGACGTTACAGATTAATCGCTCAGTCCATACACCGACGAGCAAAAAAAGGTTGCAGTTTACTTTAGGGCAATATTTACTTTATAACGACGTTCTGGAACTAACTCAGTATATTAGCAAGGAATATGTACACAATAAGAAATGAATGTATTTAGAATATTTATAAAAAAAATATTTTCTATTAACATCATCTTAAATAATTAGAAAATTCCTTTGAAATATATATATATATATATAATGCAGAGACTCAATAATTCAATCAATTCTTAATACGAACAGCTACTAATTTTGCTATAGCAACTACTGAAATTCAAAACATACATACAGCTACGTTATTGTATCATATCTTTTTTTTTTAAACATGGCATTACGAATATAAAATCTTGATATTTACCAATTCAGTTAAGTTTTCTTTGTTCAAACGAAGGTTACTTAATCAAAGGAACTTGTCCAATTTTTTTTCTCAGCTGACATTAGTGCGTATATAACATTTCTGCTTCCTTAATTCGTCGAATTGACGTCGAGCGGCGCCTTTCGGTGCGAAAACGCTAACCGATAAATATTATTATTATTATTAAACTTAATTTTAAATGATGCATTAATAATCATCGATTACTTTGTTAGTAATTAAAATTTTAAATATTACATATTATTTTTCGTTGTGATGTTCTTAAAATCATTATTTCAAAATTACTGATGTGCAGTCCTTTCGAATTTTTTTTCTTTCTTTTTTTTTCTTTTCGCCCTGTGGGCACTAAGTGGACCTCTTTTTTTAGCAAGTCCATTATGGACGGGTTTGCTAAAAACAAACATTCCGGATATATGGACGGGGTCCGATAGATCCGGATAGACCCGCCCCTCGAAGAATTCCTGGGGATTTATCGACCCGTCCGGATTCGAACCCGGGTCCCCAGAGCGGTAGACTGCCATTTTTGACCGCTCGGCCTTCCGTTCGTTCGATTTTTGGACGAACTATACAACTATAGAATTAATAAATACGTTTTTTAACCAAATTTACTAAATACTATGTGATTTATTACTATGGAGATACGATAAATGAAAATCGCTACGTTACAGTAGCGTGCCGTCATTGGAAGCGGTGGATGCGCCGCTTCCCTTGTATTTTCTAAAAAATAAATACATATTCATTTTAATTATATGAAAATTATCGCACAATATTTTATTATAATTATGTATCTTATTACAAATTTCTATACTACACGTGAAAAAAAAAAAATTATTACTATTGTATATTCGAATATTAGTGGCGGAGTAGCGGAGTGGAAACGCTATATCGTCAGCATCCAAAAAGCCAGATGCTCTGTCAGCATGCGCTTTACAGAGCACCAACCTCACCCGGTTTAGCCGGTGGAAGCCTAGGACCTTGGGTGGCTGCTACACATATAACGCATCCAATTCTATCCAGGACCGGTACCGGGCTGTTAGCCGCCCGCCTGCTAGATATTTGGCCGCCCTCGCCCGATTACGCGAATCACGAGTAGATTTATAACTTAACCCAACAGATAAGAATTTACCTGTATGTTTTNATAAAATGGCTTTGTGGATGCATAAAAATGCAAAAATTGTTTTGTTGGCCTTGCCTATTATTTTCAAATGAAATTAGTGTGTGGAATAAGAGTAGCTTTGACGATTTAAATAATTTGAGTAAAGCTCGCAAAAGACACGAAAATAGTAAATCTCACATAAATTCTTTCGTAAAATTGTAGCAATTTGGAAATCAAAACAGAATAGAATTTAACATTAGTAAACAATATAAAATAAATATTGAAAATTATAACAAAGTTACGGCTAATAGATATATTATATCTAAATTAGTAAATGTTATCGAAGCAAGAATTGGCATTTAGAGGGCATAGGGAATCTATTGAATCTAATATAACAGAGGTAATTATATTGAACTTGCTAATTTATTAATTAAGTGCGTTAGATAATCTATTAATTAAAATTACATTTAGAGAAGTCTACGGTTTTTACTGGCTTATCGAACAAACGAATACGAATGGACCCTAGACCAGCGATTCCCAACCTGTGGTACGCGTACCCCTAGGGGTACGCGATAGGTTGTTTAGGGGTACAGAAAAAAGTTAGTTATTATGGCAGAAAAATAATATATTATGTATCACAAACTAATGGTATTAAAAAATTATTAGATAAAAAATGTTCCTAGCAACAATCACAACTTTATTATACATTTTTTCTTTTAGTTTTTTTTTTCTTTAATTTAAAGTTACAATATGTAAAATTAACAATACGATTACTCACTAAATTTCTTAAATGAGGGGTACATTCTAGAGATATGACATGTCACGGGATACGCTAATGAAAAAAGGTTGGGAACCACTGCCCTAGACCAACGCTGGCTGATTGCCCCTGGAAGTCGGCTTCTTACAGAAACGCAGCTTCCCTATCATCAATTGTCACGGCACGCCACTGCTACGTTATGGTTGTTTATAGTGTAGAAATTCAATAATCGTAACACTAATACATATTTTGCCACCTTAAAACTGACATCTATTCTTGGGTATAATTCAGGCGCTGATTGCAAATATAACACCAGTTTTACACTATCACAGAGCTGTAGTTCTGGAGATACAGCATGACCGACCACCTTATAGGCTATGCTGCTCGAACCGGTCGTCCGTCAAAATTGGGGACATTTATATTTACTTAATTGCTCATATTGCAGCCAAGCTTATTAAAATTGGAGAGTGTATCCTCTAGTAATTCGGCGTAGTTGTCAAAACTTTCTTGGATACGAGACGGCAGGATACTAGAGTCAATCTTTTTCATCCAGGCTCACCAGTGCCCGAGTGGATAAAATCACTAAACACTAGTCGTGGGTTTGCATCTTGCCGACGGACTAGCCACGTGGAGTTTTCCCGGTTTTCTTCACGTGTGTAACACCTAAATAGGGCCAGTTTCCCATAGAAAGTCCTCCCGGGAGGCATCCCCTCGACACATCGCACACGTTTCGCGTTGTGATATACAAATAAACCAAAGCTAAATGTTTTCCACCGGAATATGAATTATTTAAGAGCTGTTTTATCTGATCTTCACAAACGACTGCTTTCGGTTTTTCAGTGCTAAAAGTCTCGAGGAATTTACGTAATGTATAGTCGAAGCACAAACTGTCTTTGCTCAAAGTTTTTACGTATTGTTCCATCAGGCCTAGTTTAATATGGAATGGTGACAGTATGATTTTGTTATGGGCAAATAAAAAGACATTGATTACTTTCCGTTTTCCAATTACCATATTTTTTCAAAACCAATCTTTTCTTAACCAGTGGTCATATGCAACTCTGCTGTTCCAAAGGCATAAAAAGAAAGGAAATTTCGTTAGGCACTTTGCTAACCAAAGAGAATTTATTATTTTTAGGTCTAGACAAATGTTAAACGCTGGAGAAGCAGTCTGCTTGTCTTCATGCACTAGGAGTGGTGAGATATGGCTCACTCTGCCACCATATTATAGGCTTGGTTAAATTCACAATTTATTAAATACTACATACGAATCGTGTATAAAAAATACCTTACTGTAATCTGCTTATAATAAAGAACACGGCCAGTAGACGTTTTCGAAAACGGCCAGTAGACGTTTTCGAAGCAAATGACCTTGTTTTGCCTTAACCTATTAAGTAGGGGAAAAGCTTGCTACCAACCGTAATAAAATACAAATTTTGGTTGAAAATAATTAACATCCCGCCCTACGTATCGCAAAAAGAACAGTTTTTTTTAAATATTGATTTTCCCAATATCAATGCATATTGTTCTATCACCGACAGTATATGCAGCATATATAATTAAAATGAGCAGTAGCATTTTTCGAACATTATTTTCATTTTTTCAACAAATGATTTATTTAAAAAATTACACCTAAGCCACCACAAAGCAGTTACGATCATAAATACCAGAATACCGAATATCTTCTCACACTTTAAAGTTGCCGGCAAATCTCCTTCGTAACACGACCTTTGAACTTTCACCACAATACACGCCGTTGCGGCAACCGTTTTAAGTTTCCTTCCTTTTCGTTACTACTGTATTAGGTTCTTGTCGAATGAATGAATAACTTGGGAAAAGTTTATAACGTAGGCTTAATTCCAATAAGACAGAAGTTTAATAACATTAATATGTATGACGATAAGTGACGATGACAACAACCTGATTAGTGTTTTCTAACAGAGTTTTGTTCGGGTTTTTATAATCTCCCCTCCTCCCCATTCGACGCCTACGGTCAAAATTCGTCCTCTGAAATAGTATTTTAACAGATTTATAAAGATGAGCAGAAAATACCATTGACGCTGTTTGCGGCAGCGGCATAATTTAGAACTAATGCTAGCTCAGGATTTAGACACTTGTTAGATGTTCTCAACTGATCCAGAGCCGAATACTTCTGTCATTTTTTAAATTATAATAAAAACATTCTAAGGAAAATAAAAATTATCTTTATAAACTATAATAATTATTTAAAATTNATTAATATATATAAAAAAATTAACACATTAAACAGCAAAAAATTAATCAAATTTTAGTGTATTTTCATAACTTAAAATTTTAAAAATAGTTTCATTTTATACATACATAAATTCTTTTATTGAAAACAACATACAGTAATACATATTTATAATAAGAGTACATAGGTTGTGTGATATAATTTAGCATGACAGAGGAGGAATGGTAATTGTAGTGACAGACAGTGGCAATTTTCATTTTACTGCTTGACCTCAATGGTCAAAGATAAGAAAAGTAAAAGTGAATCAAATGACTGACTGATTTTATTTTATTTTGTCTGACCCAAGTCCACTTATTGTCTGAATATTTTATTTATTGATAATTCTTTACATTTTGTAGTATCAGTCTGAGTTTAGAGTTAATAAATTAAAATGTATTCTATTTAAATAATATTTTACTACTGTTTTTTTTTTTTTTTACAAAAAATTTACACATTCTTACAACATCAAAATGACCAAAAATATTTAATTTAAAATATCTCTCTCTTAGTTTACAAATAACAATTTTAAGAATTTATATAATTATCACTTGTTTTTCACATCTTATCTTAAAATATTATCATCATAAACTTGAAATTATGATTGAATTCTAGATAAACATTATATTCTAAATAATAGCAAGTTTTAAACTTTATTAAAGTTTTGTTTTATTGAATAAAATGAAGTTTAAATTACTAATATGATTCCATTATATACAAAGTATATTGGAGACTGTGTTGTTATGAATTACAACAGTTCATGATGCAAATAAAGAATAATATACAGAATTTTTTATTTCATTGAATATATGACTTCTTGAATATAAAAATAACTTAAACATTTACAGTATATATAAAATTAAGTAAATAATTGTAACCATTATTTAAGAGCTGTTTTATCTGATCTTCACAAACGACTGCTTTCGGTTTTTCAGTGCTAAAAGTCTCGAGNAATAAAACAGACTAGACGCATTCTGACGTATCTATTTACAGGTATTAAAAACCATCTCTATAAAAGAATAAGGTCACGTAGACACTTATAAAACTTTCAATATCAAAAAAAAAAGAAAGAAAAAAAGCGGAGATCCCCATAACCCACGTGATGAGAATTGGAAAAAGTGTAAAGATGCCGAAGTAATAAATTCATCTTCCAAAAAATAGTTGGAGAAAAGCGAGGTCGAGTGTGTGTGTGTGATGCCAGACGACCCAAGTTATGCGCAGGTCCCGAACCGCCTAGTAACAGCTTTAGAGACAGAGGGGGGGTGGAATAGTACGCTATATATGATGAAGCAGAGGCAACCTGTAGCTTCAGAGATGGATCCACGACTTGTCATGCTGTTGCTGATAGCCTTCATCGGTTGTCTGGTGAGTGGCATCGTTGGGTTGGTAGTGCCTTGCAAGAATTGCGCTGTACAGAAACAAAGGACTGAAGAAACATTATCTGCGGAACAATTGAAGAATGCACGTATCGAACTGATAAAAAAACAAATTTTGAGTAAGTTAAAGTTAGAGCATCCACCTAAATTAAATAAATCAACCATACCAAATATTATAACAAATGGTGTCATATTGGGGAATCCAGAAGAAGAAGTTGTGATCCATGATGGAAATATGGATGATTATTATGGAACCACACAGAATATTGTGCTACTTTCTGAGAATAGTAAGTATCTATCATCGCTGTAGGATGTCTTTTTGATTGATATTTATCATTTAAATTTTTTTAAATGTAGGAAGTGAGAGTTTAAAAATCTATTTCTAAATATAACATTGCAGATTATGTAAATCTATTATTTATGTAAAAAGCATTATTATATTTTAAATACAATAATAAGAGTTTCAATTTGTGTATAGATTCAAATAAAATTTTGATTGATATATTAATGCATAAATCATATTCTAGATAATTCTCATTTCATTAAAACATGAAAGATGGGGCTGCATATTTTAAAGATTTTTTACCAAAATTAAAAAAGGCATTTCCTTTGAATCTAGAGGTCCTTAGAAACTATATGCATCCTCTTACTATAATAAATTAATAAATAGTATCTGCTGCCTTTTTGTTTTTCTGTTATAAAGATTTAAACTTTATTAAAAAAAAAAAAAGGGGTCCAAAAATTAAAAATTAAAATGTAGCTCTGGACAGTTGCAGTTTTTTTGAAAGATTTTATAAACAAAACTTTCGTTTTGTTTTAAAAGAGAGGTTTAACAAATAACAGGCACATATCATGCATAATTGAGTTCTATTTGAAGATTTACACACTCTTCATGAGCTCATCTTTTACAAATGCAACACTTAATCCAATCTTCATTGTAGGACTTGCTGTATACTATGTAGCAAATCACAATATCCTGTGAGGAAGCTATACAAATGTTATCTACCAATACATGATGTAACCAATAACTCATACCATTTCTATGTTTAGGATTCTCCTTTTCTGTTTTTGCTTGATTTAGAATTTTTTCTGCATTTTCTTCTAACTGTGAAAATATACACCAAGTATGTGTCTGGTGCTACCCAAAACATGTGTCCAAATTTTCTGATTATGAGGAAAACTGCTTTTGCTCTTAGATACAAATGGACAATATTATACCACTGCTTATCTATAGTATTTAATTAATCTCCTGATGTTAATTTTAATTTAAATACTAGCATATTAATTATAAAAAAAAAATTTGTTTTGAAAGATTTTAGAATCTTTTTCTAAGCAAAACATTCTGTTGATGCCTTGCCATGTTTCACATTGCACAGTTATGAAAAAAGAATGGCTTTGCCACATATCCTTCATATCTTCAGAGTATAGGTATTGTAGAAAAGATAAAGCTCTCTCTGGGCTATCCATCTTTCCCCCCCAACATTTTGAAATCTGCACCACTTATAAGTTGTCCCTTTTATCATTTACCATAATGAAACTAAATTACAATATTTTATCATAACCCAGGATAATTTTCATGAAGAAATTGATGTTTTGAACTGCTTAAAAATTATGTCCTTTACATTGAATAAATAATTAATAATAATAACAAATTTAATTTTTATTAAGTTTAATAATACTACTTTCCAAGTACATTAATAGAATAACAAATAATAATTAGAAATAAATTTTGAGTTTTTTCTTAATCAAATTAATTAATTAAACAAAATATTCATCATTAAATGAAACTTAAAATTAAATCATAAAATTATTAGATGTGTTTCAAATTGTATAATTATCTTAATTTTTTAATATTTACAGTAATAATAATTACATTTTAAAAAATGATCAGATAAATCTCTTCTGTAGTTAACACTAAATTAATATTTTGATGAATGCTGTAAATTATGCTTTATAATAAGACATTTTAAATTCTACCAAACATTTACTTCATTCCCTGGAATAGAAAGACTAATATGTCAATTATTGCGATATAATGTTAAATTTTTATAGGATATAAAACAACTGCTTTATACTTTATGATGCTGCTTTATGAAACATCTATCAGGCACAGCTATTTTATCAAAAGAGTTGCAAAATGTTAATAATATATGAGAAGAAATTAGTAATGCTATTTACTCTATAAAAATGAGTTTTAACTAACAGAAACATCTGTTTATTTGATATAAATTTTGTGAATATATAAAATCCTTTCATTCAATATCCTAAATATTTTATTGTGATTTTATTTGTCTGATAAACAGCCATGTATAAAAGCATTTGATTTTTATAACTTTTTCATTACCATACAATAAAGAAATTTGCTATTACATTTCTTAAACATCTTATTAAAAAATATTATGTTAAAATATTGTACTACAATTGAATCATTTGTATAATATGTCATCTTATCAGAGCACTAGAAATTTAGACTTAAAATTAATTGTTAATTTCTATTTCTGCTTTTGTAGTAAATACAGAATATTCAACTCTCTTGCTCATTCACTCACACACATGTACAGTACATATGTGGGCATAAACATATACTGTATAATTCAATTAACATTTAGCTTTTTGAAATATATAAGAGCCTTAGATATGTTTCTTTTTAACTGTTATCCAATACTGCAATTACAATGTTATTAATTTAATTAAATCAATAAAGTTGATTACACAGATAAAAAATGTCATAATTGCACCAAAGATTTCACAGAAATCATGATTTGATAAACATAAAGAGACAAATTAATTACATTAAATCAATAAAATAAATCTATACAATAACAAGAATAAGAAGAAAAATCAATACAACCAAAAGAAGTTATTAGAAATAAAAACTTGTATTTTAAAAACTTCTTATCAACTAAAATCAATATATGCAGATGAATACAATAGGTCTGCATGTAGCAATGTGATATAGTTAAAATAATGTAATAATAATTCAGATAATTTAATTAATTAATTAATTTAATTAAAATTTAGTAATCACAAAAGGCTTATTGATATGTGATAAATGAATTAAAAGCTTAGAATAAAAATTTTACATTTCATACAATATTCAATTTAAACGAAGTAATTCACTTAGGTTAAAAATAGAAAAATAAGCACAAGTCACTTTTAAATAAAATTTATTTGATTTTTGCTTACTTCTTAAAATTTATAAAACTAACAAATTCAATAAATTTCAAAAGCTTTCAATTTTTCTTTAGCTTCACTATTTATTGATTCTGAATTTCAGTTTAATAAATATTTCAATAGATTCCAATAATACACAATCAATAATTTACTATTACTATACTAATATTCCTAACATTTCTTCTTTGATTAAATAGTGAAATATCAAGATTGATTTTAAAAAAGTTCATTTTTAGTTTGGTAAACAATATTTTCTTACAGATTTTTATTAAAGTTTTCTCTTCAAAAAAGCAATTAACATGCAAAATCCTGTAAATTCTACTGCATTTACACAGTTTGATTTAAAGTTCCATTTCAAGAAGCTCTATACTGCTTGAATAAAAATTGAAAGTATTAAAATTGCTACTTTTTATATTCGAAAATCCTTCATAATAGTCTTTCCATTGTCCCAAAGAAACAAAGATTATATTCTTGATTTTTCATTTAATTCAATGAATAACTTTCATTCATATATGAAGAGCTGGCATGCAAAACAAGTTATATCCAATTTAAAAAAAAAACATTTTTGCTATGGCATTTATTCCTTACTAAGCATAATACTTTCTGAAGCAGCATAAGTGAAAACAATATCACTGTTGTTTATAGCATTGTATAAATTGTTAGTCCATGCAAATCAAGTTAAATTCAAGCAACACCAACATGCATCACATGCCATAGACTTGTTTTGTGCGCCAGTTCTTTATAAAAATCTATGAAAAAATAAATGAAGAAAATATTGGTAGCTTAAACAGAAGCTTATTTCTGTAACTAGTTATAATAATCTACGGGTATACATTTGTTAGACTACAAAACCCATAGATGAATGAAAAATGAAAATTTTTTTATCATGTCTTAAAAATATTTATTTAGATTGGAATATATTTTAACTTTAAATAATGGAATTTTGAAACTGAAAGATCATTTATCTTATTTATCATTAAATCTTGTTTGCTTTATAATTTTTAATTCCACCTTTAAAATTTTGTTTGTCAATGAATATACTTTTGCATTTCTAAAATTCATAATGTTGAATTATTATATTTTCCAATTCAGGAACTAAGATGTTGACTTGTAGAACAATTCTTTATTAAAATCAGTTTAATTCAATTCACAAATATTCTAAAAACAATTATAGTTTACAGCACTTTTGTCTTTGCAATATGCATTTCAGACAGAAAATCTCTCATCAATTGCTCATGTATTTAGTGCTTATAATGTGGGTCATCATCAGTAAAACTTGGTACATAGTTACATAATGTTTAATTAAATATGCCAAATTAATGCATATCTTTTTTACACTAAGGCAAAAGTTTTGTCTGTTTTAACTAGAATTTATTATTTGTTTTGTTAATATGTGTATTTTATAAGATAATGTGATTAAATCAACACACAAGTTTAATTATATCTATACAAACACAATACATATTAGATTTTTATGTAATTATTAGTTTCCAAAATTAAAAAAAGCCATCAATAAGTCTGTGAAATACAGCAGCCAGCTATTGTTTTATGATTTGATATTACAAAAATCATAAATTTGTTTAATGCAATCTAAAATGAAAAAGGTAAAAAAATGAAAGCTTATTTCAATATAGTTAGAAACCATTCACATACCCACTTACTGAATGAATGATTTAAATACTAAAAGTAATATTACCAAATAAAAATTTCATGACACCTTAGCAACAGCATTAAGAACACATGTGAAACAGAAATTCTAAGAACCACTTTTGAATGACTGTTATAAATGAAATACAAAACTACCAAGAACTTTCGACATAAGTAAGAATAAAAAGAAGTACTATATTTTGAATTTGAGGCCTATCCAAAAATAGAATGGAAGGTCAATTTGACAGGAAAACTCAACTTCTATCATATTATTTTTTTTGGGGGGGGTCCATTTTTAAAAATCATTCTTATCTATGTAAGAATGATTAAATTTCCATTATTTTTTCCAAATAAAATCTGATAATGAAAAAATTCATTTTTAACAAGATACAACCCAACAATTACAAATTTTAATAATAATTATTCCGTTAATGTAAAATTGTATCATTATATCTGACAAATATATAATTTATAAGATTTATATAGAATTTTTGGGTTAAGTATCAGCAATGACGTCAATTATGAGTAATAAATTAACTAAAAAATTTGAGATTGTTTAACTGTGTGACTTGATAAGGTTACTTAAATATATGTATTTCATCATACATCGTTCTATATTGACAGTTTTAATTGATTAGAAAACGGGTCAAGAACTCGAACTCATCATAAATGAGGACTTAACTGACCTCAGAATTGTTTTCGTCATAGACACAAAATCTCTGTACATAAATTATCTCACAATATTAATGAATCTTTGCTTTATATTACGTTGAGAAATTTTCAAAGATTTTTTTCAATTCTTAATAAATTCTTTAATTTTATGTGTTCCCTTGTTTCCAATAAAGTAGATATTCGGAAAGATAACAAAAAGAAACCTTAGAACAGGAATTACCAACCTTTTTCTTCCATTGACAAACCCCCATATAGAAAACTCTCTCTTCAATCTACCCCTTTATTTCCCAAGATTTTATTTAATCTATCAATTGAATTATTAAATCAGTTAATGAATCTCCCATACGATTGTTATTATTATTGGTAACTCTTGTCATAACGTAACAATATTTTAAATGTATAATTGTCAATGTCCCAAAATTAATATAAAATTAATTATTATATAAATCGAGTCACTTTATTTCGTATTTTTATGTCACGTTTTTGACATTTTTATTTTAGAGAGAGTTATGTTATATTGTAGTATAAGAGCATCTTACAAGTTACATCTTACCTCAAGGATATTCTAGTGCTGATTATACTGTAAGCACTAGTTTGTCAGAGCTTAATGGGAGCTTGTATAATAGAGAAGCTTTAGTGTAATTTATCGATTTATTAATTTAATATATCCGTTTTATACTTCATGTAAAGTGTGTAAATCGTACCATAAAGTGTCTTGACTTTACTACAATGCCGGACTGCAATTTTAACAATAAACAATCATAAGAGTTCCGGTACAGACTGGAAGTTCGTACGTATGTAATCAAGCGTAAAGATCCGTAATCCTTCAATATTTGCATCTTCTATTTGAGTCTACGTTTTGGTAATTTATAAGAAATTCTGCGCCATCAAAAGTAGAATACGAATAATGTACAGTACATTGCTTCAGGTTTTCTTTTAGTCCCGCAACATCAAACATAGAGGGTACTGTAGCCATACATATGCCGTTCGGAGGNTCGTAAATTTGGGTATTTTTGTTACGTCTAGTTTGCTTCTAAACTTACATACGTTACTGATGCACCCCAGATGTACAGATGAGGTCACCTGAAGGACAAAATCTAAGGTATATCACGTGCTTGTCGTCACAGATAAAAATGTTTACCGTCATCTAATTAAAAATTTTATTATGATGTATATATTAAATAATTTTCTAATAAATTTAATAAGTAAAATAAAGATCTGAATATCATTTTGTGTGTGTGTGTGTGTAAATTTTTGCGTTACGGTTGTAGAATCTTTTAAGATAAAACAGGTTTCAATGATGGATGAATCTGTCTAAAATTATCCATTTATATCCTGTTCATTCATGGGGATGATTAGGTTCTTGCCCTGTACTCAATGCTCTCATGTAAGGTTTTTACCTTGAAATTTGTTAAATCGAAATAATAATAATTTTATATATTTAAAATTCTGCTTAAATAAATTTAGAATAATAATAATAATAATAATACACGAGAAAATATAATTATCTATCTTTAAATAATAATTAAATAGATAAATGAATATAATCTGTAACTTTCCATTTTGTACTGATAAAAAATAAAAGTATATTTTTTATTCAGGAAACAGATTTTGCACTTGGCTTAGTTTCGAATTTAACAATTGCTTGTCGTTTCTTTTTTGTTTTCCTGTTACCAAAACGGGAGGAAAATACAAATCTTAATCTATATTCATAACAAAGAAAAATGTTATTTAATAATTGAACCGAATTGCACGAATATTTTTCGCGGAAATTACCCCTGACGTCACATCACTTCTTAAAATCTAAATTAGGATAAATAACACTTGAAAAAAAAAAAAAAAAAACGATAAGGAAGTTCCAACCGAGTTTTGCTTTCCAGTTATATCCATTAATTAAAAAAATAAAATATTTTTGAATGAGTCACCTAATACTTTAGGAGAAAAAGGGTCAACGAAATGTTAGGGGCCAAGAAAGGAGAAAATTCGATAACACCCTTATAGAAAGGGGATCTTTCGGGAGCCCTTTATCTAAAATGTGGGTACCCTCATTACGCACATATATATATAAATATACGTACACACACGCTTAAAACTTTATCTTTAGATCTTTATATTCCGGTATCAGGACGGGTCAAAGAGGGATGAGGCGGGAGAAATACAGTTCATTCACTTAACCCTTCTATTAGCCTCACTTAACATTGCGGAATCGCGGTCATTTACAAAACAAATAAAACAGACTAGACGCATTCTGACGTATCTATTTACAGGTATTAAAAACCATCTCTATAAAAGAATAAGGTCACGTAGACACTTATAAAACTTTCAATATCAAAAAAAAAAGAAAGAAAAAAAGCGGAGATCCCCATAACCCACGTGATGAGAATTGGAAAAAGTGTAAAGATGCCGAAGTAATAAATTCATCTTCCAAAAAATAGTTGGAGAAAAGCGAGGTCGAGTGTGTGTGTGTGATGCCAGACGACCCAAGTTATGCGCAGGTCCCGAACCGCCTAGTAACAGCTTTAGAGACAGAGGGGGGGTGGAATAGCACGCTATATATGATGAAGCAGAGGCAACCTGTAGCTTCAGAGATGGATCCACGACTTGTCATGCTGTTGCTGATAGCCTTCATCGGTTGTCTGGTGAGTGGCATCGTTGGGTTGGTAGTGCCTTGCAAGAATTGCGCTGTACAGAAACAAAGGACTGAAGAAACATTATCTGCGGAACAATTGAAGAATGCACGTATCGAACTGATAAAAAAACAAATTTTGAGTAAGTTAAAGTTAGAGCATCCACCTAAATTAAATAAATCAACCATACCAAATATTATAACAAATGGTGTCATATTGGGGAATCCAGAAGAAGAAGTTGTGATCCATGATGGAAATATGGATGATTATTATGGAACCACACAGAATATTGTGCTACTTTCTGAGAATAGTAAGTATCTATCATCGCTGTAGGATGTCTTTTTGATTGATATTTATCATTTAAATTTTTTTAATGTAGGAAGTGAGAGTTTAAAAATCTATTTCTAAATATAACATTGCAGATTATGTAAATCTATTATTTATGTAAAAAGCATTATTATATTGCTCTAAACACTATAATATAAACAATAAATTCGTACTGGTGATAAATATTCTAGATGATTCGATAGCTAGAAAAAGTATAGACTAATCAATGGAGGGTTTTTTTTAAGATATTTGGGTTTCTATTTAATCGGGTTCAAGTGTCAAATTTGAACCACGTGTTTGCTTGTCCTTGAAATTAGCCTAGAAACTTCTAGACAATCTCCACGGCCCTTCTTCCTTTAAGAAGAAGAAGAAGAAGAAGAAGAAACAATATAGTAAGAGAAAAACACGAATATACTAAAAAAGAATGAGGTCAATTTAACTTTTTTTTTAATTAGGTAATTAGGATCAGTTATAAACAAAAACTTTCTTGCCTATGGTCTGTTCTACATCATATTTTTTTTTAAAACATTTTTCAAGAGACAAAGAAGCAAATTGACAGATCTGATTTAGTTAGATCATTATTACGTGAATTAAAATCACGTCTTGTTACTTAATTAATTAACTAGAAGTTAGTTTTATTTATTATGTTGTCTTTTTATTATCTGTTTGAACATTGATTAAGAAATAACTACAAATTACTCAACTTTTGTCATCAATTTCGTGTTTATAACCCAGTTTTGCAATAATAACGTTGAGAGAAAATCAACGCATGTTCACACAATTATGAACAGATCTTAATAATATTTTTAGTATATAGCAACTAAAACAAGTAACAGTACATTCCAAACACACAAACATAACCGGAGGACTTTAAAATGATTATAAAACTTGTAGTTTGTTATTGCTAAATTCAAACTTTCATCCCATCATGTGATCCGATACATATCATGGAGTCAAACCAAAATCAACAAAGTTGACGAAAATTATGAGGCATTCGTCCAGATTACGTAATTTCACCTTGTTTCAATGTGTTAAGGTCAATAAGCTCCAAAGTCGGCTTCTACTTTCCTTTTTCAATTGTTTTAAGAAGTGTTCTTGCTTATATTCTTAATTATGTGTTATTTTTAAATTGTTGATATTATTTCTATTTAAAATTTCCGAATTTTTTTTCTATTATATCTTATAATTATTAATGAAATTATTTATTTTTTTTTTTTTAGCCACGTCTCATCTTTGTCCACAAGCAACATCTCAGTCAGTCTGTTTTTATTTCTACGTTGATCCGTCTAAAGTTTCTACGGAATCAATAGCTTCAGCTTATCTATGGATATATCGCAAAGAGCAAGAACAACGCAATCTGACATACACCCTCTATAATATCCAGTATAAGACAAACGAAAGCGAATATTGGCAAAGAGTATTGAGAGAAGATCGTATGGAATGGGTGAGGCCAGGCTGGTATAAGATTAACATAGCTCGAACATTAACCAATTGGTTAAATTCTTATCAGATTTTCAAAATGGACTGCGAAGGATGCGACGATCAACCGATAGAAACAGATTCGGATAATAGGCCATTTATTGTTATCAATACGGATGCGACAATGCGTGTCAATAGACGAAAGCGTAACGTAGATTGTACCGAACAATCGACGGGTTGTTGCCGCGAACAATTTTTTCTGGCATTCTCCGATATCGGATGGAATGATTGGATAATACAACCACCCGGTTATACGGCTAATTACTGTAAAGGAAACTGTATAGATGATGCAAGTCTGACGAGATTTCATCACACTACCGTCATACAGCAACACCTTCAAAAAATGAAAGCTAAAAACGAAAGTACTCCGTTATCTTTATGCTGTTCTCCTTCAAGGTTGTCTTCTATATCTTTAATATACATGGACGAAAATCAAGCTATTTTTCAGAAAGTTCTGCCAAATATGATTGTAGAAGCTTGTGACTGTGTATAAAATTTGTAAAACACTGTTTTAGCTGTGTTTCGCTTTGTGTATGTTACGGGACGTAGACGAGGAAAACACAACCTTCCATTCTTTTATTTATATAAATTATATGTTACGGTGTGAATGAGTATCGCAATTATGCAATTTCCAAGAAGTAAAACTGTGAACTTCGTTAAGAAGTTGTTATTGTTGCACTGCCGGCAGTGTGAAGGTTTATTCAGTCTCTTTTATTTAAAACGTGTGAGAGTGACTTTTTTTCTATGAGAGACGAATGAAACCGGCATATTTATCACAAAAAATTATGGAACTCGAACCCACCTGAAGTATGAAAAAGAATCACATCATATAAGACACGGTTTGTTTTGTTTTTTTTTAATTATTGAATAAAAATGTGGACTTATATGACTTATAGTTTGTGTTTTTTAACTTGTTTTTATTAAAAATATAATTAAAATATATAAGAATTTGAAATTTTTTTAATTAGTAACCTCATGAATTTTAATTATAAATATAAACTATAACGAAAATTATACTCGAAACACCTATATTCCGTTTTAACATAGTGACGATGATAGCTTCCCAGCATTGCTACTCTACTTCAAGGAAATACGAACTTTACAGAGGACTTTTCTATTTAAAAATTCTCATAGAAAGTATAAAGCTAACATCAGAAAAAAAAAATCATGATATAATATAATATTATTAACCTTAAATATTATACTGATCGTCCTATAAGAATTCGTTACGACTGCATAAATTTATCGATTGTTTTAATCAATATATCAGATAAAAATTGAGTAAAAACAATAGATAAATATAACAATACATTTGAATTTTTATAAAAGTAAATATATAAATAAGAGAAAGTTATTTAAAATGTAAATTATTATAAAATTTTCAACAAGAGAAACCTTTAATTCATAAATAATAATAGAATATCTTTAAAAAAAAAAAGAAAAAAAAATTATAAGAAAATATTTACAAAAATTTATATACTAATTATTTAACTGTAGATATGTTTAATTTTATTCTACTCTTACCTGAAAAGCTTTGAATGGAACAGCTATACAGCTGTATATAACAGCTATCCGCTAGAACAGGAGGTCACGCAAGAAAGGAATAGTTACTGTAAAACTCTAATAATATACACTTTGATAATATCGATGACGTTTTAATCTATATAAAATTAGATAATCACGATTTAGCTCGTCTTTTATCGGTTCTCTCACACTCTTTTTTTGTTTTTTATAATTAATGTTTGCTGTAATAAGAAAAAAAAAGTGACAAAATATATTTAGAAACGGTCGCTATGACAACACAGTTTTTTTTTTTCCTCAAAATTAATCACTGCCATCTGTTGATAGAGAAATATTCCTTTATAACAAATTGAAATAATTAAATTCTTGAATAATAATTAATAGAATGGAATTCATTCTGTATATATTAAAATTATCTTACGATGAAAAATTGTTATCGTATGTTTGTTCTTCGAATGTTAAATCATATGAGAGAGATCGAGTTCAAAGTTCATTAGCTTATCTTAATGAGGTTATATATAAAAATAATCTTAAGGATACATTGGAATTTCAATTGTATTTTATAGAAAAGAGGAAACAATTAAATTAAACTGTGTAGATTTTAAGTTTTATAAGCCATATTTAATAATAATTATTCTGTTAATTTAAAATTGTATCATTATATCTGACAAATATATAATTTATAAGATTTATATAGAATTTTTGGGTTAAGTATCAGCAATGACGTCAATTATGAGTAANTTAAATTAAACTGTGTAGATTTTAAGTTTTATAAGCCATATTTAATAATAATTATTCCGTTAATGTAAAATTGTATCATTATATCTGACAAATATATAATTTATAAGATTTATATAGAATTTTTGGGTTAAGTATCAGCAATGACGTCAATTATGAGTAATAAATTAACTAAAAAATTTGAGATTGTTTAACTGTGTGACTTGATAAGGTTACTTAAATATATGTATTTCATCATACATCGTTCTATATTGACAGTTTTAATTGATTAGAAAACGGGTCAAGAACTCGAACTCATCATAAATGAGGACTTAACTGACCTCAGAATTGTTTTCGTCATAGACACAAAATCTCTGTACATAAATTATCTCACAATATTAATGAATCTTTGCTTTATATTACGTTGAGAAATTTTCAAAGATTTTTTTCAATTCTTAATAAATTCTTTAATTTTATGTGTTCCCTTGTTTCCAATAAAGTAGATATTCGGAAAGATAACAAAAAGAAACCTTAGAACAGGAATTACCAACCTTTTTCTTCCATTGACAAACCCCCATATAGAAAACTCTCTCTTCAATCTACCCCTTTATTTCCCAAGATTTTATTTAATCTATCAATTGAATTATTAAATCAGTTAATGAATCTCCCATACGATTGTTATTATTATTGGTAACTCTTGTCATAACGTAACAATATTTTAAATGTATAATTGTCAATGTCCCAAAATTAATATAAAATTAATTATTATATAAATCGAGTCACTTTATTTCGTATTTTTATGTCACGTTTTTGACATTTTTATTTTAGAGAGAGTTATGTTATATTGTAGTATAAGAGCATCTTACAAGTTACATCTTACCTCAAGGATATTCTAGTGCTGATTATACTGTAAGCACTAGTTTGTCAGAGCTTAATGGGAGCTTGTATAATAGAGAAGCTTTAGTGTAATTTATCGATTTATTAATTTAATATATCCGTTTTATACTTCATGTAAAGTGTGTAAATCGTACCATAAAGTGTCTTGACTTTACTACAATGCCGGACTGCAATTTTAACAATAAACAATCATAAGAGTTCCGGTACAGACTGGAAGTTCGTACGTATGTAATCAAGCGTAAAGATCCGTAATCCTTCAATATTTGCATCTTCTATTTGAGTCTACGTTTTGGTAATTTATAAGAAATTCTGCGCCATCAAAAGTAGAATACGAATAATGTACAGTACATTGCTTCAGGTTTTCTTTTAGTCCCGCAACATCAAACATAGAGGGTACTGTAGCCATACATATGCCGTTCGGAGGATCCTACCTTTTTCTACTATCTATCTCTTCTCCGTCCTTTTTTCCCTCCCCTTTCCCTTACCCTCTTTTCCGCCGGCTAAACACCTCGTGTACGGCCGAAGTCTTTCTTGTATGTATGTATGTATGTATATATAGACATGTATATGTATTATTCGTAGCATCTATATATGTATGTAGCTAATATATTTATAATTAACTACACGATTTTAGGTATATATACACCTTAAATATGTATATTTATATATATATACAAGGTTATTCGTAAGTCTCGCTGGGATTTCGGTTCTCGATAGCGCGATAAACAGATCGGACATTGCAGAACGATTTATACCAATAATATAAAGAATCTCTTGTTTCGGCTGTACCTTACAGGTTTTCAGTAGTTTCACTTCTAGTGATGCATAAAACATCAATAATATATTCAATTCCTGCCATACATTATCACTGTAAATATCAACGACTACATGGATGATCGTTTCTCGTAACTGTGCTAAATCATTTTGCATAGGGGACACGTACAAAACGTTTCTTTGAGGTAACTCTCATAAGAAAAACTCACATTCAGGTGACCGTGGAGGCCACAAAAGAATAGGAGAGTCGTCGTGAGAGGCACGTCCAATCCAACGACCAGTATGTTCAGCAATAAGATGATGGCGATATCTGAACGAAAGTATGGTGGAGCTCGGTCTTGTTAGAAAATGAAGCCTTCGCAAATTGTCCTCTAATGTGGCATTAGCCACTGTTGCAGCATGTCTAGATAATACGGTACCAAGTAAGTTTGCTCCGCAAAGAAAAATGGGTTGTACACATTAGAAGAGGAAGCAGCATAAAACACATTCAATTTAAGGGAATCACGGAATAATATCATATAGATAGACCTAATCGTTTTTTGTTTGCTTTTTCATAATGAGTTCATTAAGAAAACTCCGAAAATATTTCAAAATAAACACAAATTGCCAGCAAACGACAACAATTAGATTCCAACTTCATCGGTGATTGTTACCGAATGGACAATACAAACGCCATTGTTGTTGGCCGCAATCCAAACGCCATTTTCGTATCGCCGGCACTTCCCAAGAAAAATACTGAAATTTTTTCTTGTTTTAGAAGAAATAACGGAAGAAAAAGCTGAGAAATTGCAGAATAATCGAAAGAAAAGGGAAAGACAGAAACACCATATTTCAGTAAAGGAAACAAAACTGAAATAAAACAATTTGAAGTCAACATTAGCCAACTAACAACAAATTACTATAGAAGGAATCCATTTTAAACGAATTCGTATTAAAGGTAAGTCAGCCCGGAAGGGCGAAGAAAGAAGATCCAAGTCAGGGTGGAAGACAGTTAGTTATCTACACGGGGTAGACATAATAAGATAACACTACCATTGTGCGATAAAAATTTAATAAATGTAATTGTATAAATTGTAATAAGTAAATATTGTCGTATTTTGTAAAATCAATATTGTAACTTATTAAAATCTGTGCTGTAGTTTGTATGTATAAATAAAATTAAAAAATCATATATTCTAGTATGCATTTTCTTTATAGAATACAAACACATTATATCAGTTGATTGGGAAAAATTATCAAGTTTACCAATAGACGAAAATAGTATTCGACGTTTCAAAATTATGTTAACTGGGATTTATGTTAACGAAATAAATGCCAACACACACACGCGCGCATATCCACGAATATTTTTCATTTTTATTTATTTTTTTGGGAGTTCAGGGAGTTTCAAAATGCCAAGATTTGCAAAAAACTCAGAGGATTAAATATGACACAATTGCAATATTTTCTCTTGTTATATCTGAAAATCTCTCTTGGAAATATAAAGTGTCCCTTTCAAACATTAAATCCTATACAAAATAACTATGTTTAATGTATTATGTACAGGTACGAATGCGTGTCAAAACAAATCGAGACATATTTTTCTTGTCAAAAATATAACAAGAAATTCCGGATTTATATCATTATAAAGAATGATTATTGATGTATGGCGCTTCGTTTGGTCACTGGAGCACGCAAGGTAGACGTCACGTGTCACATTATACAGTATAAGCTATGCCACAATGCCGAGTGGTCGAGGTAAAACAGCCTACCGCTCTGGGATCAAATCAGGCCGAGTTGGAAAAAAAACCCGGTAATTTTTCATGTGGTGATCTGTTCCTCACCATTGTGGGCCTGGAGGTTATAATGAGTTTTTAAAATATTTAATATATAATTTTGAAGTCCATTATAACCGGACATATTTTGATACTACCCGGTATATATAACAGAATTGGCCCTATGCAATAGATTTGCCAGATTTGGCTACCCTTTTTTTTAGTTTGGCGTAAAAAATATCATTTGGCGCATTGGCTACTTTTTGGGCTACACATGGTTGACTTTGCTACATTTTGGCTACATATTATTTATAAATATATTACAGTGGGTGATCGGTTAACGAACATAATCCGTTCCAAGACTTTGTTCGCTATCCGAATTGTTCGTTAACCGATTACTGATTGACCATAGGTTTTTATTGGAATTTGATTAATTCGTTCTAGACTCCCCAAAAATAAAAAATATTGAATAAAGTTCTCTTTTTTAGTAGAATTTTTCTAATTGAGTGGTCTTTTCGAACCGATATACTTTCTTACTACGTTTATTTATATACAGGGTGGGCCAACGAAAACGAAACGGCAGAGAAATCGTGTTCGTCCAAGCATATCGTTCGGACAAGTCGATTTTATTCTCAAAGGAGACATCTTCAGCAATAAAGTTTTTGCGATTCTGAATACAACAGACAACAAAAAATTTTAAAAACTCGTTCATTTTTTATTAACTAAACAAACATTTATTTCAAATAAAGTAAGAAACATAAGAAAAAGTTATCAAGTATTCAATAAATGTTAGAATTGAGCACCACATCTCTGTCGATTCATTTCTTACTGGACGTTCACGTCCGGGGTCGCGTCTTTTGTTAGCCATAGAACCCGTTAACTAAAACTTTTCAACCAAATCCAGAACGTATTTTGCATTACAATATTTGTTTGGATAGCGTTGATTTAATAAATTTGCAGTAAGATAAGCATACTCGCAATTTCTGAAATGAAGAGTTACTATTTCTATCCTTTCAGCAATTGTGTAAACCATAACGATAAATGTAGAAAATTCATAATAAACAAATAATAATCTTAAATTCCGATAGAATCATTAAGTGGTCAAGCTTAATGTGAACACTACAAAAAAGAACATCTAAAAACAGATAACACATTATCAGCCTTAATTTTAAGATCTATTTTTTCCTTGCATATGTGGTCCAGCTTAAAAGGTTTTTTTATGTTTCTTAATATAAATGTTTGTTTAGTTAATAAAAAAA